>NW_025334073.1:0-287991 GCF_014858855.1 Bufo gargarizans | reverse complement strand
GGCCCCGGGCAGCTCATTACTGGTCAGCCGGCATTTCCCAGCACTCAGCCTCACATCTGCACCTCCTTTACTACCTCACACTGACACAGAGCCTATAAAACGTGGCAGCTGCAGATTTACAGGAGGCAGATCTCTCAAGGTTTCTGTATCATTAGAGCTTGTATGGCACAGGGGTGAAGAGTGCAAGCTCCTGGGATCAGCCCATATGTTCATAGAGAGGAGCACAGGCCATGTATCCACAATGTAACACTTCACTGCTGATATGATACAATGTCGCCACTTCTTGTTCAGGCTTCTATTTGGGAAAAGTATGGAAAACTGTGAAGGGGGTCAGCATAGAATAATGGGGGAAGTGTTCGAGATTTTAGACACATAGAATTATCTGCAGAATATCGACCAAGTACATAGCAGAAAGTTCTAGAAGTGGAGATCACAGATCCTGATCGATTTCATGCGGAGAAGTGACATTACAGGTGTAGATTCAGGGGAATGCTGGAAAACCTCGGAGCCGGCTTCCAGCGTGCATGCGGGCTGTCATAAGGGCGTCCCTACATGTATGACTGTGTACACATGTATGTAGCTACATGCAGGGCAGGTTCAGAGAACAGGACCACTCTTAGGCCCAGGAGTGGGGCCTCTAGACTTACACCTGGTCTGTGATTTAGACCTGTACTTGGTATTGGTGAGGACAGAACAGGGTTGTGACCATAAGAGTATCATACACAAGATTTGCAGATCAGGAGTGAAGGAGGTTTGTATGTAGGTGGGTGACCAACAAGGACAAGCCTGGAGACCATTACAGAGGTGGGTGATCTGGAGTCTAGAAGACTCTGCTCCTTAAGGTGGTCATAAGCTTTAGATAGCGGGCAGCTGAGACCACAGCCAGACGTCCATGTGTTATCACTACAGATAAAGGAGTAAGCTGCTGCCAGACCCCTCTGTCCTCCTCCAGACCCCCCTGTCCTCCTCCAGACCCCCCTGTCCGCCTCCAGACCCCCCTGTCCGCCTCCAGACCCCCCTGTCTGCCTCCAGACCCCCTGTCCTCCTCCAGACCCCTCTGTGCTCCTCCAGACCCCTCTGTCCTCCTCCAGACCCCCCTGTCCTCCTCCAGACCCCTGTCCCCCTTGTAGACCCCCCTGTCCTCCTCCAGACCCCCTGTCCCACTTGTAGACCCCTCTGTCCTCCTCCAGACCCCTCTGTGCTCCTCCAGACCTTCCTGTCCTCCTCCAGACCCCTCTGTCCCCCTTGTAGACTCCTCTGTCCTCGTCCAGACCCTTCTGTCCTCCTCCAGACCCCTCTGTCCTCCTCCAGACCCCCCTGTCCGCCTCCAGACCCCGTGTCCGCCTCCAGACCCCCCTGTCCGCCTCCAGACCCCTCTGTCCTCCTTGTAGACTCCTCTGTCCTCCTCCAGACACTTCTGTTCTTCTGCAGACCTCTCTATCCTCCTTCAGACCCTTTTGTCCTTCTGTAGACACCTCTGTCCTCCTCCAAACACCTCTGTACACCTCCAGACCCTTCTGTCCTCCTCCAGACCCTACTGTCCTCCTCCAGACCCTACCTTTCCTCCAGACACTACTGTCCTCCACCAGATACCTCTACCCCCTTGCATACTCATCTGTCCTCCTCCAGACCCTTCTGCCCCCCTTGCAGACTCCTCTGTCCTCCTCCAGACCCTTCTGTTCTTCTGTAGACCCCTCTGTCCTCCTCCAGATACCTCTATCCCCTTGCAGACTCATCTGTCTTCCTTCAGACCCCTGGGTCCTCCTTAAGACCCCTCTACCACCTTGCAGACCCCTCTGTCCTCCTCCAGACCCTTTTGTCCTTCTGTAGACTCCTCTTTCCTCCTCCAAACCCTTCTGTCCTCCTCCAGACCCTTCTGTCCTCCTCCAGGCCCTTCTTTCCTCCTCCAGACCCCTCTGTCCTCCTCAAGACCCTTCCGTCCTTCTCAAGACCCTTCTGTCCTCCTCAAGACCCTTCTGTCCTCCTCAAGACCCTTCTGTTCTCCTCAAGACCCTTCTGTCCTCCTCCCGACCCCTCTGTCCTCCTCCCGACCCATCTGTGCTCTTTCAGACTCCTCTGTCCTCCTTAAAACTCCTCTGTGCTCCTTCAGACTCCTCTGTGTTCCTCCAGACTCCTCTGTGCTCCTCCAGACTCCTCTGTGCTCCTCCAGACTTCTCTGTTCTCCTTCAGACTCCTCTGTGCTCCCCCAGACCCTTCTGTCCTCCTCCAGACTCCTCTGTCCTCCTCCAGACTCCTCTGTACTCCTCCAGACCCCTCTGTCCTCCCCCAGACCCTTATTTCCTCCTCCAGACCCCTCTCTCCTCCTCCAGACCCCTCTGTCTTCCTCCAGACCCTTCTGTCCTCCTCCAGAGTCCTCTGTACTCCTCCAGAGTCCTCTGTACTCCTCCAGACTTCTCTGTACTCCTCCAGACCCTTCTGTCCTCCTCCAGACCCTTCTGTCCTCCTCCAGACTCCTCTCTCCTCCTCCAGACCCTTATTTCCTCCTCCAGACCCCTCTGTCCTCCTCCAGACCCCTCTGTCCTCCTCCAGACCCCTCTGGCATCAGCTTATCCCCAGTGAGAGCAAAATAATAGAGCACATTGAAATCTGTAGAATCCTTATTTTTGCCAATTTGTGTAGAGGCGGGACCCCCCCATACACACACGATGGTTGCCGATTGTTTGCTTGAAATTATGTGTGGCGACCTTTAGCCTCTAAGACTGACGTCATGAAGAAAGGAGAGGTGGAAGTGTCTATAAATACTCGTATTTATGTGGTGGACCAGGAGTGCAGAAGATCCAGCCTCCAGAATGGCCGACTAGTTCTCAGTTCCATTAGGAATAGCAGCACCGGAGCACAAACTGCAGCTCCAATAAGTAAAGTACTGAGCTAAGAGACAAGGATCATTCATAGACGGATGGACAGTGCTTTATGCGGTCGGAGCGGCCCTTTAACCAGACACAAATAATCATGTGATCAGTTGACGGTTCACAGTTTATTACATCCCTTCCTCCGCAGTCATACATTCGCGGGTGACCTCAGAGCTGGAATCGCCTCTGTCCTTTATTTTCTCCATCACTTCAGAAAGAAAAAAAATGAATGTCTTTAAATGCGAGACCCAAAATGTCGGTGTGCCTCCTGAATTATGCAGAGCCTGAGATTAATGTTCAGTTCCGACCTCAGCAGCCAAACTGTGAATCACCCCGGGGCCCCCGGAGTAATAGGCAAGCGGCGGGCTCTGGAGCATGCAGCACCGGGGTCACCTGCACCTGTGTCCCCCTTAAATGGTAACAGTAGGGATACCCCAGTCAGAGCTCCTCTTTAGAAAAAAGAACAGAGCCGGAGTGCCCCCATAAAAACCCAATTATGGCTCCCCTTTAAAGCAATGGCCACAGCACTCAAATACGGAGTGCCCCGAATATGCCCCAATAAAATATAGTCAGCGCTCCCCTTAAATAATCGTTGCAAGTTACTCCTTAAAAATGATAGCCAGAGTACCTCTTTAATAACGGCCACTACAGTACTCCGTTCAACTCTGTGTACCCCTTTAAGTATGTCCACATACCCCACACATACCTCCTTAAAGGTCACAGCCAGAGTGCCCCTTTAATAGTGACTATTGGCATGCCCCTCCCCCAGAGGAATCGGTCCTGTATCCACCCTCCTGTGATGCAGTTTCTATATATATATAAAGCTGTCGGAGCCTTTCCTAAACCGCCATCGTAGATCGCCTCTCGGCTTGTGGATGTCGGGGGCTGGGGAAAGGCTCTACGCGGCGGGATTCTGGCCTCTTCTTGCGCTCGATCCCCCAGGAATCCTTCTGTTATCTCAGTCGCGGTTTCTGACCAGCGGAGAATGAAATGTCCGTTCCGAGGGGCTGGCGGCAGAAAAACCTTTTCATCTCGTAAAGGTAACATTTCCAGGGAGTCCCAGGGGCCCCGGCAGCGTAACCCCTTCACTGCCACGACGCAGGAGGACGAGAGCACGATGCAAAACACTACGGTAAACGGAGAGACCGCCACACCTCGCGGTCTATGAACAGGCACCGCCACAAACAGATTATATCTGCTTCTGAGAAAGCTGGGTGACCCCCGGTAGATCCTGCCCTGCACCCAGCCTGATCGTTACCCCCCAAATCCTGCAATCCTATTACTAACCCTAATATACTGTGTGTTGTTTCCCCGCCATCTCTGCTTCATGTCAGCGAATGACAATCATTATCACATTAAGAACCTGACCTGATATTTCGCACAGCTGAGAGGTTGCTACATTGTATCAGTCTAGACAATCCTCTGTGAGCTAAAGAAATGTGAACCGATACATTTTCCCTGCACTGATACATTGTCACGCCTCCCAACATTTGCAAGACGCTGTTAGGCCCCACCCCAGGGAACGCCCCCATTGATGTGCACATTTACATAACTTCTGTCCACTTGTGACAATCCCACAGTATCCACTGTAACAAACCCTCAGCTCAGGAGAGAGGTTTGTGCACCTCACAGAGGATTGTCTACACTGACACACTGTAGCAAACCCTGAGCTCAGGACTATTGCTTCATTTCTCACAGCAAGCAGAGATCTTGAAAATAGTGAGGAACTAAGACACAACATCTATTAGAAAGTTGCAGACTGGATGTCGTCCCCTTAAAGGGATATTCCCCCTCACTATATGACCGGTGGGGGTCCGACCTCTAGGACAACGGGCGGTCTTACCCCTTTAACATTCCTTTCCATCTCTTGTGTCGGCGGTTTTCGCTACTTGCCAAATGGGCCCCCACCCGCCCGCGTGGTTGAGGGGCCCCAAGTGCAACTGCGACATCTGCACTCCCTGCAGCGACACCCCTGATTCTCATACTACAACTCCCCTCATCTCCAGCTGTAGTATGAGCCCTCACAGCCGCCCCTCCCCCGCGATATTCCCGTGAGCGCGTTGCCCGTTTCAGTTTGCACAAAACTTAATCATTTTCCTGCATTTCTCACCGAAAATCAGAATTGGATTAATAAAGTCAAACACGGAGGACGCGGCGCAAAAAATAATAAACAGACAGGCGCCCGGAATAAACCCCCCGGGCGGCGCGCAGCCAGCGAGGGCGATCAATCACTCGTCAGCGGAGCCCCCGATTCTGGCGCATTTCATTCCTTATTAAAGAGACTCTTAATGAAATGTGACCAGCCGCGCCGACTGACGATAAATGACTGCGGACGGCGGTGCGGAGGAGGCGGGGCTATTACTAATGGGTGGGGGATATTAATTAACCCCCAAAGCTCCTCTCTTGGCTCGGATGCCGCCCTCGCCTCTCGCGTCCCCTTCGCCGCTCGTTTGTCAGCCGGTAATTTTAGGCTGTAGTTAACGCTCTCATTCTGCTTAATGGGCCTGTCCCCAGAAACACGTGTAATGGAGACGATTAGCCGCCGGCGGGGAGGGTTTTCCGCGCCTCCGTTCACATAAGTGCTTCATTTGGCTGTTTGTTTAATTGCTGTAATCTTAGATTTGCTCTCAAACCATCTGCGAAGCCGACTCCAATGGGGGGGGGTTAATATCTGCTGGGAAAGGGCGGGGGGCCGCAAGCATCGCCCCTAGAATGCGCCCGGTCCTCAACCATTAATGGCAGCCTTAAATACGGACGTCCAGAGGCTGGACCCGCAGAATCATAAACGACATTCTATGGGGATACTCTTCAGAACAGTGTCAGTCTTCACTGCAGTCCTGGCATTCCATTCGTGAATCAGGAGGCTCAGGATGATCTGTAGGAGAAATCTTGTAGTGCCTGCAAAAGACTCTTCGTCGGAAAATGAAGGGTTAAGGTGTCACCAGTCACCAGGACCCCAGTCTGGGGGCGTCATGTTAGGATAGTGTGCAGACATCAAGCTTGTCACCATAGGCAGCTGCTGGCGCTCTCCGCCACCGCCCGGGCGAGCTGCTCTCCAGCTGATGTGAATCATGACCCTCTAAAAGGCTAGAAAGCCCGGACCGCGACGCAGAACATCCCCCTAGACTGCGCTGCAGAACGTCCCCACCGGACCGCGCTGCAGAACGTCCCAACCTGACCGCGCTGCAGAACGTCCCCACCGGACCGCGCTGCAGAACGTCCCCACCGGACCGCGCTGCAGAACGTCCCCACCGGACCGCGCTGCAGAACGTCCCCACCGGACCGCGCTGCAGAACGTCCCCACCGGACCGCGCTGCAGAACGTCCCCACCGGACCGCGCTGCAGAACGTCCCCACCGGACCGCGCTGCAGAACGTCCCCACCGGACCGCGCTGCAGAACGTCCCCACCGGACCGCGCTGCAGAACGTCCCCACCGGACCGCGCTGCAGAACGTCCCCACCGGACCGCGCTGCAGAACGTCCCCACCGGACCGCGCTGCAGAACTTCCCCACCGGACCGCGGTGCAGAACGTCCCACCGACCGCCTGCAGACCCCCGGACCGCGCCGCAGAACGTCCCCCCGGACTGCGCTGCAGAACGTCCCCACCGGACCGCGCCGCAGAACGTCCCCCCGGACTGCGCTGCAGAACGTCCCCACCGGACCGCGCTGCAGAATGTCCCCCCCCCAGACCGCGCGGCAGGAAGTCTACCTCCCGGACCGCGCGGCAGAACATCCCCCCCCCAGACCACGCTGCAGAATATCCCCCCCGGACCATGCTGCAGAATATCCCCCCCCCGGACCACGCTGCAGAATATCCCCCCCCCCCCCCGGACCGCGGTGCAGAACGTCTACCTCCCGGACTGCACTGCAGAACATCCCCTCCCCCAGACCGCGCTGCAGAATATCCCCCCCGGACCGCGCTGCAGAGCATCGCCCCCCCGGACAAGCGGACATGCACAGATGCTGCTCCAGATTTTCTAAATGGGCAGCCATCCTTACTGAGTATAGGAAGGGGGGGGCTCCATGTGACACCTGCCTGTTAACCACTTATGGGGGGCATCAGCTGCTCACTTTCTGGTATAGATTGTAAGCTCTTCAGCCACATCTCTCGGATAAGTCGCTGTTACAGGGCCTGGGGTCCTGACAATGAGCATAATTACCCGGCTACACCAGCATCACTTACCTGGACATTGCTATTCCAAAGACACAACTTTCTAAAGGATCTCTGCTTGCTTTCTCTGAAAATAAACATTTAGGTTTACATCCAGGAGAAGTTCTGATGTAAATACTTCCCTCACAGCTGAGGGTTTGTGACAATGTATCCAGTCTACACAAACTTCTACTCCGCACTGATACATTGTAACACAGGACAGGAGGGAGATCTGTGCTGCTGAGGTGAGTACCGAGGATTGCAGACTGATACACTGTAACAAACCCTCAGCTGTGGGAAGTAGGTCACAATTTGTTCTAGCCACTGGATGTAAAGAATGTAAATCGAACATTGCCCTTTGCTGAAAGCAAGCAGAGATCCTGACTGTAACGGACCGTTTCAGCAGACAAGGGGTTAAAATCCGTTTAGGCGATATGCCCCTTTCCGAGAGACAGGCACAGCTACTGCAGAACACCAACCTCCCGAACTGGATACAAAATAGCACTCCAAACTGGAACCTCGCAAGTAGCTGCCGGCAGACGAACAGGAAAAGCATATCAGTCAGCTTACACTCCTGGCAATCAGTCTCCAACAGCATACAGGGAATCCCCCCAATAACGAGACAAGGCTCCGTCTTGAGGGTCAGCAGTGATCTGAAGTGCTGGCACACCCAGCCTGGTTTTTATTACAGTTTGTTGCAGATACAACATATCCCCACAATGCATCATGGTTTCCTCCCCTCTGTCCCGGAGACGACCGAAGACAATCCAATTATCTCTCAGGACAAAAGGGAGATCACCAATACACATGTGGAGACAACAGGACAGGAATCACCACCCAAACACACAATGGCACACCCCCACAGCAAACACAGACATGTAACATATCCCCAGATAGCTCAAGTCTGAGTGCATATCATTAGGTGAATGGCACTCAGAATACACGAATACAATACAATTAGCTATCTGGGTGCCCTCACATAACATACAATTTAACCGAACGCATAATAACATAAAATACAATTCTACAGACAGATTTAAGCTGTGCGGCCGGTCTGTCTTCTCCTTTAAAGTTACTATGGGCCATAATCCTGAGGCAAGAGGCTTTTAAACAGCCCCCTCCAAAACCCAGTGGCGAGGTTGGTTTCGCCACACTGACAATGGAGAAGAATTAAATCATAAAGACTATTAAAGGGACGCCGTCACCTGGATTTTGAGCTAATAACATCACCCCATCAGTCTCCGCGATTTACATTACAATCTACTGGTATTACTGCGCCGTGTCTTGTAATTTGTCTATAAAATCGGTTTTATTAATATGCAAATTACCTAAATAAGGAGCCCAAGGGGGCGTCCCTCTGGCAGTTGGAGCCCAGCCCCGCCAATTACTTCGGAGTCCAGCCCCGCCCAATACTTCGGAGCCCAGCACCGCCCATTACTTCGGAGCCCAGCCCCGCCCATTACTTCGGAGTCCAGCACCGCCCATTACTTCGGAGTCCAGCACCGCCCATTACTTCGGAGCCCAGCCCCGCCCATTACTTCGGAGCCCAGCCCCGCCCATTACTTCGGAGCCCAGCCCCGCCCATTACTTCGGAGTCCAGCCCCGCCCAATACTTCGGAGCCCAGCACCGCCCATTACTTCGGAGCCCAGCACCGCCAATTACTTCGGAGTCCAGCCCCGCCCAATACTTTGGAGCCCAGCACCGCCCATTACTTCGGAGCCCAGCCCCGCCCATTACTTCGGAGCCCAGCCCCGCCAATTACTTCGGAGTCCAGCCCCGCCCAATACTTCGGAGCCCAGCCCCGCCCATTACTTCAGAGCCCAGCACCGCCCATTACTTCGGAGCCCAGCACCGCCCATTACTTCGGAGTCCAGCACCGCCCATTACTTCGGAGCCCAGCACCGCCCAATACTTCGGAGCCCAGCACCGCCCATTACTTCGGAGCCCAGCCCCGCCCATTACTTCGGAGCCCAGCCTCGCCCATTACTTCAGAGCCCAGCACCGCCCATTACTTCGGAGTCCAGCACCGCCCATTACTTCGGAGCCCAGCACCGCCCATTACTTCGGAGCCCAGCACCGCCCATTACTTCGGAGCCCAGCCCCGCCCATTACTTCGGAGCTCAGCACCGCCCATTACTTCGGAGCCCAGCCCCGCCCATTACTTCGGAGCTCAGCACAGCCCATTACTTCGGCGCCCCGCCTATTACTTCGGCGCCCTGCCCCGCCTATTACTTCGGAGCCCAGCACCGCCCATTACTTCGGAGCTCAGCACCGCCCATTACTTCGGAGCTCAGCACCGCCCATTACTTCGGAGCTCAGCACCGCCCATTACTTTGGAGCCCAGCACCGCTCATTATTTCGGAGTCCAGCACCGCCCATTACTTCGGAGCCCAGCACCGTCCATTACTTCGGAGCCCAGCACCGCCCATTACTTCGGAGCTCAGCACCGCCCACTGCTAATTTATTCACTCCTCTTCGCCATAGTGATGTTTTGGCAGCGCCCGTAATCCCGCGCATGCGCCCTGGATACCCATTACTTCGGAGCCCAGCCCCGCCCATTACTTCGGAGCTCAGCACAGCCCATTACTTCGGCGCCCCGCCCCGCCTATTACTTCGGAGCCCAGCACCGCCCATTACTTCGGAGCTCAGCACCGCCCATTACTTCGGAGCTCAGCACCGCCCATTACTTCGGAGCTCAGCACCGCCCATTACTTTGGAGCCCAGCACCGCTCATTACTTCGGAGCCCAGCACCGCCCATTACTTCGGAGCCCAGCACCGCCCATTACTTCGGAGCCCAGCACCGCCCATTACTTCGGAGCCCAGCACCGCCCATTACTTCGGAGCCCAGCACCGTCCATTACTTAGGAGCCCAGCACCGCCCATTACTTCGGAGCTCAGCACCGCCCACTGCTAATTTATTCACTCCTCTTCGCCATCGTAATGTTTTTGCAGCGCCCGTAATCCCGCGCATGCGCCCTGGATACACATGTCCTCGCCCGCGCGGTTTCCTGGCATCGGCCTCACAGAGGTCATTGCGTACGCGCCAGCTTCGCCGCTCCTCCGTCCGCCCAGAAAGTCGCGCCGCTCCGCTCTTCCTATCCAGGGATACATTGTGTAATTTCTCATGTAGGGTCTGTGGGGGCGGAGCCTGACACAAATATTCTCAATGATGTTTATTACTGTGGTATGATCCGCCCCTGCAAGCCACAGTTAACCCTTTAACTGCTATCTATGAGGAACCCACAATAAAGCCCCTGTTTATGGAAAACAGAACAGTGGTCTAAACTTTGGTGGGGCCTCTGGTCCTGCGACGTGGCAGGTCCAAGTCTGTTTAATCCCAAATATCACTGGACACTGAAACGGCGAGCGCGGCTCGGTTGTAAGACTCCGGCCAGAGACGGAGCGTTCAGTAGGAATCCACTGCACAGATTCAGTCCAGATTTTGCGGCTCTCACATCCTCTGACAATGAGACAATTAGTTTCTAGAAGTGTTAAGTATTCCGAGCACCTACCAGCTGCCCAGATGATGAAACGCTAATGCCTCTAATCATCCATGAAAATGCTTTGTGGTGAATATTTATTCCCCAGAAATGGCAGCTAATTGAGTATAAAAAACAACACAACCAAAAAGACACAACTCAAAATTATACCTTCAAATATTCAGAGCCCAACAAGAACCAAAGCAGCATACTGGAAGACCAAACCATCCATGGCCAGAACCCCTCTCCTCCTAAAGGAACCATCTCTACAATGCCATACAGTGGAGGACAAGTCCCACACCATACATTCCCCAGATGAACCATTACAAAGCCACATAGTGGAGGGCCAGTAGAAACCCAAAACATCCCCCAAAGGAACCATCACTACAAAAAGATCAAGTGGAGGAGCAGTCCAATATGATACATCCAAACCCAAAACATCCCCAGAGAAACCATCCTTACAAAGTCACATGGTGGAGGATCGGTCCAAATCCAGATTATTTACAGTCCATGTAGTCCATCCAAGATCTGATTATCTCAAGAAAAACACCCCAACAAAGTCACTTGGAGGACCAGTCTAATAGGATACATGCAAACCCAAGAATAACGTGTCTGCTCAGTCATATAGTGGAAGGCCAGTCTTACCCATCCCAGACTGGACCTCCAGCTGAAGCCCAGATTTATATCTAGTCCTATTCAACCTTACATAGTGAGCTATTCCAGACTGGACCTTACCTTGGATATTCTTCAATATAAAACATCATTGGTGGGAACTCAGTATGACACATCATTCATAGGCAAACTCATCATACCAATCTAGAAATTGGCTTCAGACCAGACCTATACTTAGGACATAACTCAGTATGATGCCCAGTCTCACCAATCTGGACATGAGTTGAACACCAGACTTGTACTTAGGCTAAGGGCTGTTTCACACGAGCGGATGGTGTGCGCGTCACCCGCAGCGTGAATGACAGCCAAGCCGCGTTCCGGACAGCAGAGACATGGAGCAGTAACATGAGTAGTAATGCTTCGTGCCTCTCTGTGATCTTTTTACTACAAAATCACAGTGCGATAAAGTTGTCTTTATCTGTTTTTTTAAAGCTTTATATGACATTCTACTGATAAAAGGACCACCATTACCAACCATGCCAGCCTGGACATCAACTAATGTCCAGACTGAGATAAAACTAAATATTATCCATCATACATGAAAAGACTTACAAACCGACCCTTCTATAAGAACTTTGTCTGAAGAACAGACCTGTGTCTAGGCTATAATGTATTACTCAAGTTGACCCACCATCTAGAAGACCAATCTTATGATGTAAGGCATTCTAGATGGGCCTTGTCTGAGGAGCAGATCTGTGCCTAGGCTATAATTTATTACTCAAGTTGACCCACCATCTAGAAGACCAATCTTACGATGTAAGGCATTCTAGGTGGACCTTGTCTGAGAAACAGATCTGTGCCTAGGCTATAATTTAGTACTCAATTCAACCCACCATCTAGATGACCAATCTTTCGATGTAAGGAGTTCTAGATGGACCTTGTCTGAGGAAGAGATCTGTGCCTAGGCTATAATTTATTACTCAATTCAACCCACCACCTAGATGACCAATCTTACGATCTAAGGCATTCTAGATGGACCTTGTCTTAGGAACAGATCTGTGCCTAGGCTATAATGTATTACTCAAGTTGACCCACCATCTAGATGACCAATCATACGATGTAAGGCATTCTAGATGGACCTTGTCCGAGGAACAGATTTGTGCCTAGGGTATAATGTATTACTCAATTCAACCCAGAATCTAGATGACCAATCTTTCGATGTAAGGAGTTCTAGATGGACCTTGTCTGAGGAAGAGATCTGTGCCTAGGCTATAATTTATTACTCAATTCAACCCACCACCTAGATGACCAATCTTACGATCTAAGGCATTCTAGATGGACCTTGTCTGAGGAACAGATCTGTGCCTAGGCTATAATGTATTACTCAATTCAACCCAACATCTAGATGACCAATCTTACGATGTAAGGCATTCTAGATTGACCTTTTCTGAAGATGGATACTTACACACACTGCACTACATGACTCAAGTCTGCATGACCCACCATTCTGATGACCAATCTTACCAAGCTGAACAATGCAAATGTAGACTTTGGCAGCAGAGAAAGATATAACTAAATATGATCCACTATACATGAGAAGACTATTCCATCCTGGATACCAGATATGACACTCTATTGGTAAAAAGACCAACGGTACCAACTACTCCATCCTGGACATTTACTGAAGTTCAGTCTTATATCTAAGATACAACTGAACATGATCCTTCATATATGGAAAGATTGCCAAAAACAAAAAAATATTAATAAGGGATATAGGAGATAGTAGTGGTGTCCTTAAAGACTAGAAAGTAAATTAATTTGCAAAGTAAGGACCCTTAAAACATCAACTTTATTAGGATTGTTAAAAATTTATTTTAAACCGAGAAATAAAGGTAACTACTGTGGGTAAAAAAATGACCCAACAGATTTAATAAATATAGTGTCCAAATAATGGCAGGTATGATGACAACAGATAGCAAAGTAAAAGGGACAGGGTAATTGGACGGTACAAGTTGGAAATACTGAGCGGGGACCACTTTCCCTATAGAGGCCCTAGTTACACCTCAGCCCAGGGACGACCCCAAATGGTGGGATCTCCCTGTCCTCGTGCCTGTCCTGCAAAATCCTGGAATGCCCTAGATGGTTTGGATTAATAATATCACACCCGACGCGTTTCCTCTAGATGGGTGCCCAAAAAGTCGCCAGGCTTCCTCTGGTAGGGTGCTCAATGAAGCAGAGAGGCATGATGCTCAGGAGGGTTATAAATAGTTAGCCGACGCACGCCTCATGCACACCGGGTGTAGAACTTCCAGCCGGTGGAATTGACGCCTGATACTATTGGGCGACCCTTTAAGGGATGTGTTCCTTTATGGACTTTGGGAAGTCCAAAGAATGTGGCGATTTGAGGTGTATCATGTAGAATGAAATTGTATTCTGCTTCACTTATGACCTTTTTCTCGAGTCCAGACTTCAAGATGACCTGGAGTTCCGCCAAAAATATATTGGTGGGATCGCCTGATAGCCCTCTTTGTCCTTAAGAAGGTCCAAACACATTCTACGATAATTGTCATGATCCATGATAACATGGTTCCCACCCTTATCTGACGGTTTAATGATAATGGATCTGTCTCTCTCTAGGGTTCTCAGGGCCTCTAGTTCGGTTGCGGACAAGTTTCTACGGTGTGTAGATGTAATTTTTAATTTCTCAAGCTCAGAAGTCACCAGTTATTAAAAAATATCAATATGTTCGTAGTTGGATGGGGGGGGGGGGGGTGTTTTGCTGCTCTTTGGACTTAGCTTGGGGAAGGGGCCCTCACCCGGATTTTGTGAGCCTTCCTCCCAGAGTTCCATAGAAAAAGTGCTAAGTCCGCTAGTTCGCTCTCCTTCATCCCCAGCTTTTCATAGGACTGTTTATTGGAATTATTAAAAAACTTTTTCCATCTTAATTTTCTACAAAAGAGGTTAAGGTCTTTAACCCACGTAAATACTCTAAAGTCCGTGGTAGGGACAAACGACAATCCGTTCTTTAGGAACCGAGGTCTCCGTTTCATTTAGGTTACGTGAGGAGAGGTTGATCACCTGCAAGTCCTCGTTTCTACCCGGTGTTCGCCTCACTTGTTTCTGTCTCGTAATTGGTACAGAGTTTGACCTTGCCCTAAAACAGAAGATGTGGTTGTACTGACTGAGGAGGAAGATGACGATGAAGTGGTGCCCTGATATCCACCCCCCTGTGGATTGCTGGAATCTCTTCCCCATCTCCGCCATTTTTTTACCCTGCTTTTTGGAAGTAGCTGCTTCCTTCCTGGGACCGTCCCTTCCCCCTTGTGGGGGTTTTCTGAGTCTGAAGAGGAAATTTCGGACGCAGGTGGGGTGACCCCTTTCTTTTCTAGCTGGTAGGCTTTATTATCCCGGAAGTCACTAAGATCTTTGACAAATTGTCTATGTTTGCGTTCTTTGAGCAAATTGCCGTCCGAAGATACGCTTCCCTTTTCTTGAATTTCAAGTTTCTCAGAGGTTTTTTCAAACAAGATTTTTTTCTTCCTCTAAGAGGATTTTGATAAGATTTAGTGAGCTCCGGGTAAGTTCTTCCTCCCACCATTTATTCAAGGTAGGGGAGGAGATACGGGCGGCCAGGGTGATAGGGATACGTAGACCCCAGGGAACTATTGTGTGTTCCAGATAACTCTCAAGGGACTTGATCTCCCACCACGACTTAATGTTATTGTTAAAGCCGGTATACAACTCTTTGAGCGCTAGCTTACATGTAACAGATGAGGAGAGTCCGGGAATATCCTTTTCAGAAAAAAATTCTTGTGCCTCAAAGCTTCCGTAAATAGAGTCGGAAGGAAACTGGCCATGATCACTCTCAAGTTACCAAAAACCAAAAATATTAATAAAGGATATAGGAGATAGTCGTGGTGTCCTTAGAGACTAGAAAGTAAATTAATTTCAACAGTTTTAAGGGTCCTTTCTTTGCAAATTAATATATGGAAAGACCCTTATAGATGGACCTTGTCTGAAGATCAGACCTGGACCCAGGCCATCCAGAAGATGTCATGGCAGGTCCATCATGCTGAGGAGATGGTGGTGAAGGCACACGAGAAATATACCTTTGACCCTACTTATTTTGGCCATTCGTAAACCATCATGTGAAGAAAGTAGAAGGAGGGGAAGAGGTTAACAGATTATACCGCACAAGCGAGCACAAATATGGGGTTCCACTCACCTATATGCCTCCCATACATGTGATAGCAGAAGGACACGCAATACGTTGTCTTTAGAGATGGAAACCTGGAGGTTATGTTGTACAGGGGGCTGATGAGTCTCGCCTTGTCTCCGAACCGACGAGGTCTTGAGGCTTCAATAAACATGTAGAAACCTGAGGAGGAGAATGGAGGATAAGTCACAAGCTCCACCGGAACAAGGGTGCAACATGTGCAAGAAGAAGTGATCGCCTAGAGAATGGGAAGTCATCAAGGAGGTCTCCGTGGTGACTATTCACCAGGAAGCCCATCAGATGCCCCAATGTCTACTAGGCAGTGACTGGAGAACGGATACTGGGTAACAATAACTCAAACTGTAGCCAAGTCACCCCCCCCATGATATCCGTTTGATACTTTGTCTTTTTTGTTTCCTTGTTTCCCGTACATGTCCAGTGTATACTCCCTCGTCAGACCAGTGACATGACATCATCATCACGTTGTGCCGTCCTGGCGCGCTCCTGTGCCGGGTTACAGATGGTGCCCCGCCCCCGACACCTGTGCTGCGGCAGTGTAACCTGCAGACGCCATCTTGTGCCTTCTGCTCCGGTGCCATATTGAGGGGCAC
The DNA here is from genome assembly GCF_014858855.1 of Bufo gargarizans. Lineage (NCBI taxonomy): Eukaryota > Metazoa > Chordata > Amphibia > Anura > Bufonidae > Bufo > Bufo gargarizans. The sequence continues at coordinate 272,051 of NW_025334073.1, read as the reverse complement.
ACATGAAGCTCAGCGTGCAGCCCGTCCAGATGGTTACGGTAAGTGACTCGGCCTTCCCTGAGCTCATGACATTACTTAAAGGTACATACAACGTGTGCAGGGTGAGAAAAGCATGGCTGCTGGCAGAAACAGCGCCTCCCCTGTGCACGGGCTGTGTGTGGTAGTGCAGCTCAGTTGCAGTGAATGAGGCCGAGCTGTAATACCAGGCACAGCCTGCAGAAAGGTGTGGCACCGTTTATGAAAGGAAGCAGCCATGTCAGTCCCTGGGGGCCCACATAAACAATGGGCCCTAGTAGCGCCCCCTATCATCTGAGCCACCGTATAATCCACAACTCTGTTATTTTCTTTGCTCACGTTGTTCAATCTCTGCTTGCTGACAGGGAACATCACAGACACTGAAAACCCAACCTGATCTAATATTTCAAACAGCCGAGGGTTTGTTACAATGTATCGGTGCGCTCCCATCTGTCTGCTCTGATACATTGTAACATTTGTAGGAAGTTTATCAGCCACAGGTATTTTCCCATTCACTGACATCAAGCAGAGATCTTGAAAAAGCTGCAGAACTGATGCATGGATGAAGCCTTATTGACATCAGACTGGACAGTTAAAGTGGGGGCTACCATATCATTTGCGAGGACAGAATCAGGCCCCCAGGGACCCAGGGCAGGGGATTTAACCCCTGACCTCCTGAGCGACCTCTGTCTGTAACCCTCCATGTCGGAGCGCGCCCTTACCCTCTGGCGTGCCGCTGCGGTCCATCTCCGGCCCCGTGTTCGCCGTTCTCCTCAAGCTCTGGGTTACTTTGCTCTGACGGATCCAGTCGAAGGAGTCGTATTTATCCTGGACGAATCCGCAAAGCTTGTCGTCCTCGAACCTGCAGGTGCTGTCTGTGAATAGACACAAGGCGCGGACGCTCAGTACCGGGTCACATTGATCACTGCGCCACAGTCACGTGGCAGGGTGGCATTCACACACTGCAGCCACGGTGCCGCACAACACTCAGGAACAGCCGAGTGAAATTGCAAAGGGGCGTGTAGACTTTTGCAAATATTCCTATTATCGGTCCAACGAATTGAATACGTGAAAATCTACCGTTTTGTGTCCACAGCTCCTGTGCAGAGCTATGCGTCTCCATGGTTACAGACTACAAATAAGAAAAAAAAAACATATTGTACTATCATCAACTTAAAGGGGATGTCCAGGATATTTTTTAAAAAAACTATTACTTCTAAAATCTTTTTGAGGGTTGGGAGGGTATTAGGGCTTCGGGGAATGCAAAAGTGGACAACCCCTTTAAGAGACTTTTTTTGTATTTTTGTATGAAGCCATTGGATAGTTTGTGTAATATCTGCGATTACAAGCCGCCCGCGGCCAATAATTATTCTAACCCTTGAGCCGCTAACGAATCCGGCCGGACCTTTCCTCTCCACTTCGTTTCTCCCTAACGAGAAGGCGAAAAACGACCTCTTCACAATCAAAATGCAAAGTCCCCGCATCGGAACTAATGAGCCGCGCGGCGGCGTGCAGTGGTGGCGGCGTACCAGAGGCCATTATATCCGCTGTGATTTCCTGCCCTCCCATTAACCCTCTCAGCTCCCGGGATCCATCTCCGCGTCGCATCAGATGTGATAAAAATATATATTTTTTAAATTGGATGTGACTTTTGTGGAAAAGTCAATGAAAAACAGAAGGTGAAATATTTAAGACGTGGAAATCGCCAGATGAAAATCTCTCCCCGCGAACTCCCTCCGGTCCCTCGTCAAATCAATAACGTGCGCTGCCGGTAAATGGCAGATCTGGTGCCTCGTGTCGCAGGACGGCGCTGCTGACATTTACCGCCATACGGTTTATGTATTAGATTGTACACGTGTATTAACCGCATCACGCCTAGAAAATGGCGCAAGTACGAAGGGAAGATGTGGCTGGTTGCGGTCTGCGCTTCCCGTATAAGGGGGTGTCAGTATTTTTGCACAGGGGTGCTAGGCAACCTTGCTGCTGCGCAATGCCGCGACTGAGCTTCACTTTCAGTAATATTACATTTTATTGAAGATCAGAGTCCGGTAGCTGTGAACAGTCTCCAATAATAAGGGACAGGGGGAGGGGTGTGAATATTTTTGCACATCCTTGTGTTTTCAATATATACAAATGGTTCTCACTTCCTCTATTTAGAGGGGGGTCCTGACATTTATAGTTGTGCTGCTCCAACATCCAAAAAATTATCGCAGACTCAGCCCCCCGCGGACATCACGTCCTCACGGACGTCGGTGCATTTTGGTCCATCTCTCGATAACGGTCCGAGGCTCATTTTATGAAAACATTTTTGGGTCCCAGGACAGAGCAGGATAATACAGAGCGGCGCTCTTTTATTACTCAGACGATGGTACTATTATGTGTGCACTGTATTGTACTAAAGCAGTGGTGCCGCACTAGACATGGTATCGGGCCAGAACCAGGTAGCTTTGCCAGAAAGAAATGCAAACACTGTGAGGGGGCACGTGAAGGGGCAAATATCTGGGCATTTTTACCGGAAGGGGCACATCTAGGCATTACCCCTGTGAAGAGGGCACATCTGGGCTTTACCCCTGTGAAGGGGCACATCTGGGCATTACCCCTGTAAAGAGGGCACATCTGGGCATTACCCCTGTGAAGGGGGCACATCTGGGCATTACCCCAGTGAAGGGGGCACATCTGGGCATTACCCCAGTGAAGGGGGCACATCTGGGCATTACCCCAGTGAAGGGGGCACATCTGGGCATTACCCCAGTGAAGGGGGCACATCTGGGCATTACCCAAGTGAAGGGGGCACATCTGGGCATTACCCCTGTGAAGGGGGCACATCTGGGCATTACCCCCGTGAAGGGGGCACACCTGGGCATTACCCCCGTGAAGGGGGCACACCTGGGCATTTCCCCCAGTGAAGGGGCACACCTGGGCATTACCCCAGTGAAGGGGGCACATCTGGGCATTACCCCAGTGAAGGGGGCACATCTGGGCATTACCCCAGTGAAGGGGGCACATCTGGGCATTACCCCAGTGAAGGGGGCACATCTGGGCATTACCCCAGTGAAGGGGGCACATCTGGGCATTACCCCAGTGAAGGGGGCACATCTGGGCATTACCCCATTACTACTGTGAAGGGGGCACATCTGGGCATTACCACTGTGAAGGGGGCACATCTGGGCATTACTACTGTGAAGGGGGCACATCTGGGCATTACCCCTGTGAAGGGGGCACATCACTGGGCATAGCAAGACTAAGGAGTGGAATGCAGGAAACTCTCTCCCTCATTAATATTGCTAAGCGCGTCCTGAGGATCAGCCCAGATGGCCCACACGGGCACCAGACATAGTGTCACAGGTCCAATCACATCCACCACTGCCACACCTCGCCAGTCACATCCTCCATAGACCTCCTGCTCCCATCTGACTCGTCCTCACCTTCTCCTTCGAGGTGCTCTGATGCCTGGCTGAGAGTCCAGAGGAGGTCTGTACGGGCGGGTGTGGGGAGATGGGGTCTTCAGTCGCCGCAAAACTAATAATAGTACTGGCCCACAGTATAATTAGGAATGGTGGCGCAGGCGCATCTATTCTGCAACTGTGCGCAAGCTCTGCCTTCGGTCACTGCAAGGGCCGCATGACACATCTTCGCGGGCCGGATTAGGCATCACTGTGCTAAAGGAACCCTATGGTACTACTATGTAGACACTCTATTGTAATATGGGAACTCTATGGTGCTATTATGTGGCCACTCTACTGTACTATGGGAACTATATGGAGAGCACTGTGGAGAGCACGGGTAGGGTGGTAGATGGAGATGAGGGAGGAGGAGATGTAGGGGGTGCAGCACTGTGGAGAGCACGAGTAGGGTGGTAGATGGAGATGAGGGAGGAGGTGTATGGAGGTGCAGCACTGTGGAGAGCACGAGTAGGGTGGTAGATGGAGATGAGGTGTATGGAGGTGCAGCACTGTGGAGAATACGAGTAGGGTGGTAGATGGAGATGAGGGAGGAGATGTATGGAGGTGCAGCACTGTGGAGAGTACGAGTAGGGTGGTGGATGGAGATGAGTGAGGAGATGTATGGAGGTGCAGCACTGTGGAGACTACGAGTAGGGTGGTAGATGGAGATGAGGGAGGAGGTGTATGGAGGTGCAGCACTGTGGAGAGCACGAGTAGGGTGGTAGATGGAGATGAGGGAGGAGATGTATGGAGGTGCAGCACTGTGGAGAGCACGAGTAGGGTGGTAGATGGAGATAAGGAGGAGATGTATGGAGGTGCGGCACTGTGGAGAGCACGAGTAGGGTGGTAGATGGAGATGAGGGAGGAGGTGTATGGAGGTGCAGCACTGTAGAGAGCACGAGTAGGGTGGTAGATGGAGATGAGGTGTATGGAGGTGCAGCACTGTGGAGAATACGAGTAGGGTGGTAGATGGAGATGAGGGAGGAGATGTATGGAGGTGCAGCACTGTGGAGAGTACGAGTAGGGTGGTGGATGGAGATGAGTGAGGAGATGTATGGAGGTGCAGCACTGTGGAGACTACGAGTAGGGTGGTAGATGGAGATGAGGGAGGAGGTGTATGGAGGTGCAGCACTGTGGAGAGCACGAGTAGGGTGGTAGATGGAGATGAGGGAGGAGATGTATGGAGGTGCAGCACTGTGGAGAGCACGAGTAGGGTGGTAGATGGAGATGAGGGAGGAGATGTATGGAGGTGCAGCACTGTGGAGAGTACGAGTAGGGTGGTAGATGGAGATGAGATGTATGGAGGTGCAGCACTGTGGAGAGCACGAGTAGGGTGGTAGATGGAGATGAGTGAGGAGATGTATGAAGGTGCAGCACTGTGGAGAGCACGAGTAGGGTGGTAGATGGAGATAAGGAGGAGATGTATGGAGGTGCGGCACTGTGGAGAGCACGAGTAGGGTGGTAGATGGAGATGAGGGAGGAGATGTATGAAGGTGCAGCACTGTGGAGAGCACGAGTAGGGTGGTAGATGGAGATGAGTGAGGAGGTGTATGAAGGTGCAGCACTGTGGAGAGCACAAGTAGGGTGGTAGATGGAGATGAGGGAGGAGATGTATGGAGATGCAGCACTGTGCAGAGCTTTGTGGGTGAGGGTGAGAAGTTTGATGGTGGATGGGCAACCAGTGAAGTGACTGGCACAGACTAGTGGCATTAGTGTAGCGGTTGGATGGATAGATGAGCCTGGCTGCAGCATTTAGGACAGACTGAAGGGGGGAGAGTTTAGTGAGAGGGAGACCGGTTAGTAATGCCTTACAGTAGTCGAGATGATAATGAATCAAGGCAACAACAAGAGTTTTTGCCGTTTCCACCGTAAGAAAAGGGCGGATTCTGGAGATATTCTTGAGGTGCAGACGACAAGAGCGTGTAAGTGATTGAATATGGGAAACAAAGGAAAGATTGGAGTCAAATGTGGCCCCAAGACAGCGGGCATGTTACACAGGAGTTATGAAAGTGCTGCAGGCCGAAATTGAAATATCAAGTTTAGGTGAGTCAGTAGATGGGGAAAGACAAGAAGTTCAGTTTTTGAGAGGTTCAGTTTTAGATACAGAGAGGACATGATGTTAGAGACGGCTGCCAGACAATTACTGGTGTTTTGGAGTAAAGCAGGGGTGATGTCAGGGGATGAAGTGTATAGTTCGGTGTCGTCAGCATAGAGATGGTATCGAAAGCCAAATCTACTGATAGTCTGTATATGGGGGCTGTATAGAGGGAGAAGAGTAGAGGACCTAGTACTGAGCCCTGGGGAACGCTGACATCAAGAGGAAGAGGAGAAGATGAAGAGCCAGAGAATGATACACTAAAGGAGCGACCAGAGAGATAGGAAGAGAACCAAGAGAGAGCAGTGTCCTTAAGGCTAATTGAGTGGAGCATAGTGAGGAGGAGTCTACGGTATCGAACGCTGCAGAGAGATCCAGCAGAATCAGTAGAGAATAGTCACCATTTCTTTTAGTAAGGGCAGTTTCTGTAGAGTGAGACTCTAAGGTACTATGTGTCCACTCTACTGTACTATCGGAACTCTATGGTATTAACACACATATACACACATTATACACACACATTATACACACATACATATTATACACACATACATTATACACACACATACATATTATACACACATACATTATACACACACATACATATTATACACACACATACATATCATACACACACATACATACTGTATTATACACACAGATACATACATTATACACACACATTATACACACTATACACACTTACATATTATACACACATTATACACACACATATTATACACACACATACATATTATACACACACATACATATTATACACACACATGCATACTGTATTATACACACAGATACATACATTATACACACACATATTATACACACACATACATATTATACACACACATACATACTGTATTATACACACACATACACACACATTATACACACTATACACACACTTACATATTATACACACTATACACACACATTATACACACACATATTATACACACATACATTATACACACACATTATACACACATACATTATACACACACATACATATTATACACACACATACATATCATACACACATATTATACACACATACATTATACACACACATACATATTACACACACACATACATATCATACAAACATATTATACACACATACATTATACACACACATACATATTATACACACACACATACATATTATACACACACATACATACTGTATTATACACACAGATACATACATTATACACACACATACACACATTATACACACACATACACACACATTATACACACTATACACACACATATACACACTTACATATTATACACACACATTATACACACACACATTATACACACACATATTATACACACACATATTATACACACACATATTATACACACACACATACATATTATACACACATGCATACTGTATTATACACACACACATACATACTGTATTATACACACAGATACATACATTATACACACACATACATACATTATACACACACATACATACATTATACACACACATACACACACATTATACACACTATACGCACACATACACACACATATACACACTTACATATTATACACACACATATTATACACACACATACATATTATACACACACATACATATTATACACACACATACATACTGTATTATACACACAGATACATACATTATACACACACATACATTATACACACACATACACACACATTATACACACTATACACACACATATACACACTTACATATTATACACACACATACATATTATACACACACATACATTATACACACACATACATATTATACACACACATTATACACACATACATTATACACACACATACATATTATACACACAGATACATACATTATACACACACACATACATACTGTATTACACACACAGATACATACATTATACACACACATACATTATTCACACACATTATACACACATACATTATACACATATATTATGCACACATACACACACATTAATTATATATATACACACACATTATACACACACATTATATACACACATATATTATACACACACATACACACACATTGCACACACATACACATTGTACACATATATTATACACACATTATATACACACACATTATATACACACACATATTATATACACACACACATTGCACACACATACACATTGTACACACACATACATTATATACACACATTATAAACACATACATTATACACACATATTATACACACACATATTATACACACATGCGCTCACCTGATTGGCTCGGGTAGTTGACAGCTGGAAAAGAAAAAACAAACTTCATCAATAGAACAAAATCAAGTCATTACAACCGGAACAGCAGAGATGAAGCAGTGCGGGTGCAGAGCATCACAAAAATCATTCCAGATTCCTTTATTATTATCATTTCTTTATTATTATATTTTGTTCATATCTTAACGGTTTTTAATGTTATTTCATCTTGCTGCACTATATCTTATACTCTAGTCACATCCAGAGCTGCAGTGACAATGCTGTTCTCTCACCATCGCCAGTGAATTGCTGCACACACAATCCAATCTGTGGTACAGTTTCCCAGAGACAGAGCGGCCGTGTAGAATCCAATGCTACACACGGAGTCTTCACGTTTACCCTCCCGATGACTTTGCTCCCTGATGATTATGAAGTCTCTGGGCAGGACAGGGTTAATATTTACACCCCCCAAACCCCAGTGATTCATTACGGTGAGCGTGCCGGGGCCGGTGGCGTTCAGAGTGTGCCGGCTCTCGGAGGCTTCACGCACCGCTGATCCAGCTCTGTCCAGACAGTCAGATCCCCACACAGGAGACACCGATGTGAAGTGGCGCAGAAAACGGACATGACGATGGAGCAAACGACCCGCGAGTAACCGTGACCGAGACAGGAACCTGCATAGACCTGAAGGTCCACAGCAGGGGGGCACAAACTTATTACATAGGAACCTACAATAGGAGCTGCCACAATAATAACATAAGCACCAAATGAGCAAAAGAGCAACTACTGTATTCAGTGATGTCATCAGCAGGGGGCGGGGCTGTGACTACCTCTCAGACAAGATATACAGGCAGGTTGTCAGCAGTAATAGATGTTCCTGTAGTATCAGGTGTGTGATCTCAGGTCTGATCACATGTCATTATATCAGTGATGTCATCAGCAGGGGGCGGGGCTGTGACTACCTCTCAGACAGGATATACAGGCAGGTTGTCGGCAGTAATAGATGTTCCTGTAGTATAAGGTGTGGATCTCAGGTCTGATCACATGTCCTTATATCAGTGATGTCATCAGCAGGGGGCGGGGCTGTGACTACCTCTCAGACATGATGTACAGGCAGGTTGTCAGCAGTAATAGATGTTCCTGTAGTATAAGGTGTGTGATCTCATGTCTGATCACAGGTCATTATATCAGTGATGTCATCAGCAGGGGGCGGGGCTGTGACTACCTCTCAGACAGGATATACAGGCAGGTTGTTGGCAGGGGGCGGGGCTGTGACTACCTCTCAGACAGGATATACAGGCAGGTTGTCGGCAGTAATAGATGTTCCTGTAGTATAAGGTGTGTGATCTCAGGTCTGATCACATGTCCTTATATCAGTGATGTCATCAGCAGGGGGCGGGGCTGTGACAACCTCTCAGACAGGATATACAGGCAGGTTGTCAGCAGGAATACATATTGCACTTGGTGACTTACGCTCTTTGTAGCGGATGCTCCGGGAGGCAGAGTCGCCGGGTCCGGACACGGTGTGCGGTGTGATCTTCACCTCGTAGTGTTGGGGGATCTTGAGGTCGGTCAGTCGGAGCTCGTACAGGAAGCCTTTCCTGGGGTCCCGGCTATTCACCACAAAGCTGTTCATTCCCTTCATGTTTGGCTGAAATCAGAAAGATCGACGCAATGTAAATGGGTTTTATATACATTGTATCATCCAGAAAAAACATATATAAGGGTCACGTGATGTGTCATGTGACCCCAGCATGCCGGCGCTAGTATGATGACCGCCTGGTGTCACATGGTCAGGGTTTTGTAACAATGTTTCTTTTACTTTGTATCGATGTGTTGTTTATGCCACTTTTTTCTTTTTCACAACTTTATTTACAACTTTGGCCGGCACAGCGCTGCCTCCCCCGCCGCCTCTTCTTCCCCTGGTTCATCTTCTCCAGACCTTGCCTCGCTCGGCACTAATCACGTCCGGATATGACTTCCCCGTCTTCTGGCCTTGCTGGAGCGACCACCAGGGTCCCCTTACATCCGCCATTATGTTCCATCTCATTCTGCTGAGTTACAAGGAATTTTGCGCCAATGACTTTGAGCCCCTCGTCGGCAGGTTCTTCATCTTTTTTTTTTTACGGTCGAGCCCGGCCGCGGTGGGAACGCGGCGAAGCCAGAGAGATTTATTAGACTCGCATGATGGGATCGATGTGAAATTCTTCATTTGTGGACGTGGTGTGAAGGGCGGGTGGGGGAGGGTAGCGGCGTAATCGCAGATCGGGTCACAGCCACAGGAGCATAAAATGACTATTTTTAAATATTTTTCTCCTTTTTTATGATTTACACCATTTAAGGAAAATTTTCCCAAATATTGAGAAATCCTAATCATATGTTTCTATATTTTTAAACACTTTTTATGAACATTTGTAGAAAATTGTAGTAAAATGGACTAAACTGAACAAACCGCAGCGGAGTCTCCAGAATGCATTCTGTTCCGGTTTGTTACGTTCCCATGCCGGACACAAAATCGCTGTGTGCGGCATGGGAAAAGGAACAAGCCGGATCCGGCGCCAAAAAACATGTAAGTCGATGGTGACGGATCCGGGGTTTTTTCTGACACAAAAAAAAAAAACGGATCCGGTGCCCATTGACTTACAATGGTTTCAGTGTTTATTCATTTCCAATATAATACAACCGGATCCGTTCGGAACAGATGCAGACGGTTATATTATTACAGCGCAAGCGTTTTCCTGCGGCTTTGAGATCTCAAAACCAGACATAACGCATATGTGAAAGTAGCCTAAATGTGTACGCAGTGAGCTCCCCCTTGTGGTGGCTGTGGGCGGACACAATAGCATGATATTCACTATATCCTAGGGGCCGGTTATTGATATCAGATGGGGGAGGGGGTCCAACACCCCGCTCCCTCACCAATCAGATCCTTAGGCAGCCGCCGGGCGCCAGAAACTATACAGCGAACAGATGGAGCCTTCTTTGTCTGTGTCGGTCCACTGTATAATAATGGTGGTAGCCGCCTGAAACCGCTGATCGGTGGGGGGGGGGGTGGCGCATATCGAACCCCCAAAAATCTGATACAAATCACCTATCTTGGGAATAGACCAACAATATCTAAGTCCCAGAAAGTACATCTAATATATAAAGCTGAGTGCGTGTCCGCTAAAGGAATCCGCACCGTCGCATTTACAATTGCGACATTTGGCGCACAGGTACATCGGGTGTCCGGAAGGTTTTAGATCAGGTCTCAGCTCTCTAGTGTGTACCGTTCCTGAGATATTCCAAAAAAATGCATTAACCATTAGAAGCCTGGTCACATGACCCTTATCAGCCAATAGAAGCTCGCAGGCCCTTAGTCTCCACATACACACAGTTTTACTCCAGGTTTCCATAACAACCCAGCCATTTTTCTTCGCTGCTGTAGGTCAGTTTTAAAAGGGCAGGGCGCTGTGGATGACGCTGTTAAGGGAGCGGAGTGCTGTGGGGGTCTCAGTTAAGGGGGCAGGTAGGGTGGCCGTTCAGGTCACTCTCAAAAGACGGACTTAAAAAAACCTCCCCCAAAGCCCCGCTTAGCCACGCCCTGACCCAGTTAGGCCCCTCCCACTCCGCAGCCGACAGGGACTGAAAAAATTAAAAATGTAAAAATAAACTTCTGTCCGCTGCAGGGGTGGAAGGGAGGGCGACGTTCTCCCTGCAGCTCACTCTCAGACAGCACAGTGCTGCCGTCTGAGAGTGAACTGTTCAAAAAGACATCCCTGTGTCCGTCCAGGCCCTGCGCCGGACGGAGGACAAGGAGTCTGAGAAACGGATTATCCAGCCTAAAACCGGACCTCTGGCCACCCTAGGGGCAGGCCGCTGTGGAGGTCACTGTTAAGGGGGCAGAGAATGGTGGAGGTCACAGTTAAAGGGCTTCCGTCACCCCACTAAACCATTATTATTTTTTGGTTTACTTATAATCCCTATAGTGCGATTTCTGCATACATAGGCTAAATAATCATTTCGGTCGAGTAGAATTTGTTAAAAACTTAATTTTAAAATATGCAAATTACCTTGCTACCAGCAAGTAAGGCGGCTACTTGCTGGTAGCAGCCGCATCCTCCGCCCCCTCCGCATGTTCATTGACAGGGTCAGGGAACAGGATCGTTCTCTGCTGGCCCTGTTTCAATTCCAAATCTCGCGCCTGCGCCGTACCTGTCTTCAATCGGCGCAGGCGCACTGAGAGGCGGCCACTCGCTCGGCCGCTCCATCCTCAATGCGCCTGCGCCGATGACGTCACATTTACACCCGGCGCAGGCGCATTGAGGATGGAGTGGCCGAGCGAGCAGCCGCCTCTCAGTGCGCCTGCGCCAATTGAAGACAGGTACGGCGCAGGCACGATATTTTGAATTCAAACAGGGCCAGTAGAGAATGATCCCGTTCCCTGGCCCTGTCAATCACAATGCGGAGGGGGCGTCTTTAGGATCGGAGGATGCGGCTGCTACCAGCAAGTTAATTTGCATATTTTAAAATTAAGTTTTTAACAAATTCTACTGGACCGAAATGATTATTTAGTCTATGTATGCAGAGATCGCACTATAAGGATGGGGTACTGTGGAGGTCACTTAACGAGACGGAGTACTGTGGAGGTCACTTAACGAGACGGGGTACTGTGGAGGTCACTTAACGAGACGGGGTACTGTGGAGGTCACTTAACGAGACGGGGTACTGTGGAGGTCACTTAACGAGACGGGGTACTGTGGAGGTCACTTAACGGGATGGGGTACTGTGGAGGTCACTTAACGAGACGGGGTACTGTGGAGGTCACTTAACGAGACGGGGTACTGTGGAGGTCACTTAACGAGACGGGGTACTGTGGAGGTCACTTAACGAGACGGGGTACTGTGGAGGTCACTTAACGAGACGGGGTACTGTGGAGGTCACTTAACGGGATGGGGTACTGTGGAGGTCACTTAACGATACGGAGTACTGTGGAGGTCACTTAACGAGACGGAGTACTGTGGAGGTCACTTAACGGGATGGGGTACTGTGGAGGTCACTTAACGAGACGGAGTACTGTGGAGGTCACTTAACGAGACGGAGTACTGTGGAGGTCACTTAACGAGACGGAGTACTGTGGAGGTCACTTAACGAGACGGAGTACTGTGGAGGTCACTTAACGAGACGGGTACTGTGGAGGTCACTTAACGAGACGGGGTACTGTGGAGGTCACTTAACGAGACGGGGTACTGTGGAGGTCACTTAAGGAGACGGGGTACTGTGGAGGTCACTTAACGAGACGGGGTACTGTGGAGGTCACTTAAGGAGACGGGGTACTGTGGAGGTCACTAATAAAGGGGCGGCCGCTGTGGGAGTCACTGTTAAAGGGGAGGGCGCTGTGGATGTTACTCTTAAAGGGGCGGGGTACTGTAGATGTCACTGTTATAGGGGATTCCCGTGTGAAGCCGCTCCTTCTGCTAGTTCGGTATAAATATAACATCTGCCCTTATTCTGAAACCTTAGATAATAAGCAAGTGACAGAGATAACGACACTCGCTGCGCTGGCCCCTGTGACAACCTCCTGCTTCCCTGATGCATGAGGCTTGGGCCACTTCTCTTTTCTCTGACTATTTCTTTCTGCAGCTGACACTCGACAGTAGGGGTACAAATGGTCTCTGCGTGACCCTGGCCTCAGTGGGCAATGAGCAGGATATGTGTAAGTGATTATGCTAATCCAGGCTACAATCCAAATGTGCTACAGGGAAAAACGGTACAAAGATAATTAGCAAGTGACATAGGAGTCAATAACGCTCCATACAATGAACTGCCAAAGGCAAATAAGGCTACTTTCACACTAGCGTTTTTCTTTTCCGGCACTGAGTTCCGTCCTAGGGGCTCAATACCGGAAAAGAACTGATCCGGCATATCATCATGCATTCTGAATAGATAGTAATCCGTTCAGGAGGCACCAGGATGTCTTCAGTTCAGTCATTTTGACTGATCAGGCAAAAGATAAAACCGGAGCATGCTACGGTTTTATCTCCGGCCAAAAAACCTGAAGACTTGCCTGAATGCCGAATCTGGCATTTTTTTCTATAGGAATGTATTAGTGCCGGATCCGCCCTTCCGGTCTGCACATGCGCAGACCGAAAAAAAGGTGAAAAAATAAATGCCGGATCCGTTTTGCCAGATGACACTGGAAAGACGGATCCGGCATTTCAATGCATTTTTCTGACTGATCAGGATCCTGATCAGTCTTACAAATGTCATCAGTTGGCATAAGTTTTGCCAGAACCGGCAAGCAGTTCCGGATCACTCTGCCGCAAGTGTGAAAGTAGCCTAACCGAGGACTAGCCCCAATCAAGTGCAAGACAATGATGGTGGCATGGGCAAGTATCCAGTAAGGAAGATAATAAGGAAGGTAATGAGCAAGTAACACAGCAACAGCAGCAGCGCGGCATACTGCATCATCTAACTGCACAGCAACACAAAGAAACTGCTGAGGGTCATAAGCAAGTGACAGAGCATAGCCCATAGCATGTTGTAATGTCCAACTACAAAGCACCACACAGATACTACACAGATACTACTAAAGGTAATAAACAAGTGACAGAGCACAGCATGTTGTAATGTCCAACTACAGAGCACCACACAGATACTACACAGATACTACTAAAGGTAATGAACAAGTGACAGAGCATAGCCCATAGCATGTTGTAATGTCCAACTACAGAACACCACACAGACACTACACAGATACTACTAAAGGTAATAAACAAGTGACAGAGCACAGCATGTTGTAATGTCCAACTACAGAGCACCACACAGATACTACACAGATACTACTAAAGGTAATGAACAAGTGACAGAGCATAGCCCATAGCATGTTGTAATGTCCAACTACAGAACACCACACAGACACTACACAGATACTACTAAAGGTAATAAACAAGTGACAGAGCACAGTCCACAGCATGTTGTAATGTCCAACTACAGAGCACCACACAGATACTACACAGATACTACTAAAGGTAATAAACAAGTGACAGAGCATAGCCCACAGCATGTTGTAATGTCCAACTACAGAGCACCACACAGATACCACACAGATACTACTAAAGGTAATGAACAAGTGACAGAGCACAGCATGTTGTAATGTCCAACTACAGAGCACCACACAGATACTACACAGATACTACTAAAGGTAATAAACAAGTGACAGAGCACAGCATGTTGTAATGTCCAACTACAGAGCACCACACAGATACTACACAGATACTACTAAAGGTAATGAACAAGTGACAGAGCACAGCATGTTGTAATGTCCAACTACAGAGCACCACACAGATACTACACAGATACTACTAAAGGTAATAAACAAGTGACAGAGCACAGCATGTTGTAATGTCCAACTACAGAGCACCACACAGATACTACACAGATACTACTAAAGGTAATGAACAAGTGACAGAGCATAGCCCATAGCATGTTGTAATGTCCAACTACAGAGCACCACACAGATACCACACAGATACTACTAAAGGTAATAAACAAGTGACAGCCCACAGCATGTTGTAATGTCCAACTACAGAGCACCACACAGATACCACACAGATACTACTAAAGGTAATAAACAAGTGACAGAGCACAGCATGTTGTAATGTCCAACTACAGAGCACCACACAGATACTACACAGATACTACTAAAGGTAATAAACAAGTGACAGAGCACAGCATGTTGTAATGTCCAACTACAGAACACCACACAGATACTACACAGATACTACTAAAGGTAATAAACAAGTGACAGAGCACAGTCCACAGCATGTTGTAATGTCCAACTACAGAGCACCACACAGATACTACTAAAGGTAATGAACAAGTGACAGAGCACAGCATGTTGTAATGTCCAACTACAGAGCACCACACAGATACCACACAGATACTACTAAAGGTAATGAACAAGTGACAGCCCACAGCATGTTGTAATGTCCAACTACAGAGCACCACACAGATACTACACAGATACTACTAAAGGTAATAAACAAGTGACAGAGCACAGCATGTTGTAATGTCTAACTACAGAGCACCACACAGATACTACACAGATACTACTAAAGGTAATGAACAAGTGACAGAGCACAGCATGTTGTAATGTCCAACTACAGAGCACCACACAGATACTACACAGATACTACTAAAGGTAATGAACAAGTGAAAGAGCACAGCTCACAGCATGTTGTAATGTCCAACTACAGAGCACCACACAGATACTACACAGATACTACTAAAGGTAATAAACAAGTGACAGAGCACAGCATGTTGTAATGTCCAACTACAGAGCACCACACAGATACTACACAGATACTACTAAAGGTAATGAACAAGTGACAGAGCACAGTCCACAGCATGTTGTAATGTCCAACTACAGAGCACCACACAGATACTACACAGATACTACTAAAGGTAATAAACAAGTGACAGAGCACAGCATGTTGTAATGTCCAACTACAGAGCACCACACAGATACCACACAGATACTACTAAAGGTAATGAACAAGTGACAGCCCACAGCATGTTGTAATGTCCAACTACAGAGCACCACACAGATACCACACAGATACTACTAAAGGTAATGAACAAGTGACAGCCCACAGCATGTTGTAATGTCCAACTACAGAGCACCACACAGATACTACACAAATACTACTAAAGGTAATAAACAAGTGACAGAGCACAGCATGTTGTAATGTCTAACTACAGAGCACCACACAGATACTACACAGATACTACTAAAGGTAATGAACAAGTGACAGAGCACAGCATGTTGTAATGTCCAACTACAGAGCACCACACAGATACCACACAGATACTACTAAAGGTAATGAACAAGTGACAGAGCACAGCATGTTGTAATGTCCAACTACAGAGCACCACACAGATACTACACAGATACTACTAAAGGTAATAAACAAGTGACAGAGCACAGCATGTTGTAATGTCCAACTACAGAGCACCACACAGATACCACACAGATACTACTAAAGGTAATAAACAAGTGACAGAGCACAGTCCACAGCATGTTGTAATGTCCAACTACAGAACACCACACAGATACCACACAGATACTACTAAAGGTAATCAACAAGTGACAGCCCACAGCATGTTGTAATGTCCAACAACAGAGCACCACACAGATACCACACAGATACTACTAAAGGTAATGAACAAGTGACAGCCCACAGCATGTTGTAATGTCCAACTACAGAGCACCACACAGATACCACACAGATACTACTAAAGGTAATAAAAAAGTGACAGAGCACAGCATGTTGTAATGTCCAACTACAGAGCACCACACAGATACTACACAGATACTACTAAAGGTAATGAACAAGTGACAGAGCACAGCATGTTGTAATGTCCAACTACAGAGCACCACACAGATACCACACAGATACTACTAAAGGTAATGAACAAGTGACAGAGCACAGCATGTTGTAATGTCCAACTACAGAGCACCACACAGATACTACACAGATACTACTAAAGGTAATAAACAAGTGACAGAGCACAGCATGTTGTAATGTCCAACTACAGAGCACCACACAGATACTACACAGATACTACTAAAGGTAATGAACAAGTGACAGAGCACAGCATGTTGTAATGTCCAACTACAGAACACCACACAGATACTACTAAAGGTAATGAACAAGTGACAGAGCACAGCATGTTGTAATGTCCAACTACAGAGCACCACACAGATACTACACAGATACTACTAAAGGTAATAAACAAGTGACAGAGCACAGCATGTTGTAATGTCCAACTACAGAGCACCACACAGATACTACACAGATACTACTAAAGGTAATGAACAAGTGACAGAGCACAGCATGTTGTAATGTCCAACTACAGAACACCACACAGATACCACACAGATACTACTAAAGGTAATAAACAAGTGACAGAGCACAGCATGTTGTAATGTCCAACTACAGAGCACCACACAGATACTACACAGATACTACTAAAGGTAATGAACAAGTGACAGCCCACAGCATGTTGTAATGTCCAACTACAGAGCACCACACAGATACTACACAGATACTACTAAAGGTAATAAACAAGTGACAGAGCACAGCATGTTGTAATGTCCAACTACAGAGCACCACACAGATACCACACAGATACTACTAAAGGTAATGAACAAGTGACAGCCCACAGCATGTTGTAATGTCCAACTACAGAGCACCACACAGATACCACACAGATACTACTAAAGGTAATAAAAAAGTGACAGAGCACAGCATGTTGTAATGTCCAACTACAGAGCACCACACAGATACTACACAGATACTACTAAAGGTAATGAACAAGTGACAGAGCACAGCATGTTGTAATGTCCAACTACAGAGCACCACACAGATACCACACAGATACTACTAAAGGTAATGAACAAGTGACAGAGCACAGCATGTTGTAATGTCCAACTACAGAGCACCACACAGATACTACACAGATACTACTAAAGGTAATAAACAAGTGACAGAGCACAGCATGTTGTAATGTCCAACTACAGAGCACCACACAGATACTACACAGATACTACTAAAGGTAATGAACAAGTGACAGAGCACAGCATGTTGTAATGTCCAACTACAGAACACCACACAGATACTACTAAAGGTAATGAACAAGTGACAGAGCACAGCATGTTGTAATGTCCAACTACAGAGCACCACACAGATACTACACAGATACTACTAAAGGTAATAAACAAGTGACAGAGCACAGCATGTTGTAATGTCCAACTACAGAGCACCACACAGATACTACACAGATACTACTAAAGGTAATGAACAAGTGACAGAGCACAGCATGTTGTAATGTCCAACTACAGAACACCACACAGATACCACACAGATACTACTAAAGGTAATAAACAAGTGACAGAGCACAGCATGTTGTAATGTCCAACTACAGAGCACCACACAGATACTACACAGATACTACTAAAGGTAATGAACAAGTGACAGCCCACAGCATGTTGTAATGTCCAACTACAGAGCACCACACAGATACTACACAGATACTACTAAAGGTAATAAACAAGTGACAGAGCACAGCATGTTGTAATGTCCAACTACAGAGCACCACACAGATACCACACAGATACTACTAAAGGTAATAAACAAGTGACAGCCCACAGCATGTTGTAATGTCCAACTACAGAGCACCACACAGATACTACACAGATACTACTAAAGGTAATAAACAAGTGACAGAGCACAGCATGTTGTAATGTCCAACTACAGAGCACCACACAGATACTACACACAATAAATGACACAAAGAACAGACTGGAGACATTGTGTCCAATGAGGGGACTTCCACACTTGCATTGTAGGATTTCGGCAGGCAGTTCCGTTAGCGAGACTACCTGCCGGATCCGGAAAAACGTTTGGAAATAGAAAAGATTTGTTTCCGGATCAGTTTGACAAATGTATTGAAAAACTGCATCCGTCTCTCCGGTGTCATCCGTAAAAATTCAAAAACGGATCAGTATTTTCTATTTTTTTTTACATTTTTAAAGGTCTGCGCATGCGGAGACCGGAAGAAAAGATCTGCAGTATGCTGCGGTATTCTCTCCATTCGAATACCGTGAAAAGACTGCACTGATGCATACTGAACGGAATGCTCTCTATTCACAATGCATTAGGATAAAACTGATCAGTTATTTTCAGGTATAGAGCCCCTAGGACGGAACTCAGCGCCGGAAAAGAATAACACTAGTGTGAAAGTACCCTAAACAGAAAATCACAGAAACAAACTGGGATATTATATTCTAAGGAAATATCCTTGTACATAGGAGCAGTATTATAGTAGTTATATTCTTGTACATAGGAGCAGTATTATAGTAGTTATATTCTTGTACATAGGAGAAGTATTATAGTAGTTATATTCTTGTACATAGGAGGCAATATTATAGTAGTAATATTCCTGTACATAGGAGCAGTATTATAGTAGTTATATTCTTGTACATAGGAGCAGTATTATAGTAGTTATAGTCTTGTACATAGGAGGCAGTATTATAGTAGTTATATTCTTGTACATAGGAGCAGTATTATAGTAGTTATATTCTTGTACATAGGAGCAGTATTATAGTAGTTATATTCTTGTACATAGGAGCAGTATTATAGTAGTTATATTCTTGTACATAGGAGCAGTATTATAGTAGTTATATTCTTGTACATAGGAGAAGTATTATAGTAGTTATATTCCTGTACATAGGAGCAGTATTATAGTAGTTATATTCTTGTACATAGGAGCAGTATTATAGTAGTTATATTCTTGTACATAGGAGGCAGTATTATAGTAGTTATAGTCTTGTACATAGGATGCAGTATTATAGTAGTTATATTCTTGTACATAGGAGCAGTATTATAGTAGTTATATTCTTGTACATAGGAGCAGTATTATAGTAGTTATATTCTTGTACATAGGAGCAGTATTATAGTAGTTATATTCTTGTACATAGGAGCAGTATTATAGTAGTTATATTCTTGTACATAGGAGAAGTATTATAGTAGTTATATTCCTGTACATAGGAGCAGTATTATAGTAGTTATATTCTTGTACATAGGAGCAGTATTATAGTAGTTATATTCTTGTACATAGGAGGCAGTATTATAGTAGTTATAGTCTTGTACATAGGAGGCAGTATTATAGTAGTTATATTCTTGTACATAGGAGCAGTATTATAGTAGTTATATTCTTGTACATAGGAGGCAGTATTATAGTAGTTATATTCCTGTACAGAGGAGCAGTATTATAGTAGTTATATTCTTGTACATAGGAGGCAGTATTATAGTAGTTATATTCCTGTACATAGGAGGCAGTATTATAGTAGTTATATTCTTGTACATAGGAGCAGTATTATAGTAGTTATATTCTTGTACATAGGAGGCAGTATTATAGTAGTTATATTCCTGTACATAGGAGCAGTATTATAGTAGTTATATTCTTGTACATAGGAGCAGGATTATAGTAGTTATATTCTTGTACATAGGAGCAGTATTATAGTAGTTATATTCTTATACATAGGAGCAGTATTATAGTAGTTATATTCTTGTACATAGGAGCAGTATTATAGTAGTTATATTCCTGTACATAGGAGCAGTATTATAGTAGTTATATTCCTGTACATAGGAGGCAGTATTATAGTAGTTATATTCCTGTACAGAGGAGCAGTATTATAGTAGTTATATTTTTTTACATAGAGAGTATGATTTTAATAAATATAGTTATTGACTACCTGTAAAAGTCTCTCTATTAGTTTCCTCAGTAATTGCTTTATTTTTATCCTTGCAATTTTCTGATTCTGAGGAAAAGTTATAATGAAGACCCTTTACGTTCTCCCATTCTGTGATGGTTACTCGTTATGGTCGGCTGCTCTTCACTGGACTCCCAGGACCCTCACAGAGCACTTAGATGGTTAATGTGGAGAGCTGATAGTCCTTACAAGTACCTTTTGTATAGAAAGCCTCATCCACATTATCCCTCCATTAGGACGGGGCTCTTATAAGGCTCCTGACAACAGGGCAGCGGGTACTTTGTGCTCTGCAGAAAATCACTATGTTTAAGGAAAATCTCAGTCCAGGGATCATCGAGGATTGAGTGTTGCATGATTATCCCCTTTGGAGAAAGGATCATGAAGGCGAGATGCTTGAATGAGCTGGGAGTCAGCGCTCCCCAACGATCCTCATGTCGCCTGAATTCTTCCAGGGAATAGACAAGGCTCAGGACCAGGTGGCGCTCCGCAGACACATGGGACGGGAGACTACGGGTGAGAGTATCTTAGTGCCACCTCCTCAGTGTCAGTGGCCCCGGGGCCGCTATGTGCTGCACAGTAGACTGCCCCCCATACTGCAGAGACTTGTTTCCATCCCGCCCACTGATACTAGGGATGGGGGTCAGGGACCTCTGGAGATGGGGGCACAGGCTGCTGGACACTCAGGATCCACCGCACACGGATTCCTGACAGAAGACGCGGAGCGGTGTAACGTGTGTGCAGCCGTCAGAAGCCATCCGTGTCACCGCGCTGACTCCAACCCATCATCCAAAGAAAGGTCACTACCTCCGATCCACTAGAAGGTCTGCGAAAGGAAATGACAGGTCACTGACCCGTCACCAAATCCTCAGCCGGGCACACCGCGAGGAATCAACAGCCTCAACAGCCTCCATAGACAGACCTCCACAGGAGCAACAAGCAGAGGCAGAGCCGCAAGTTCATGATCTGTCATTTGGGGTGATGGAGAAGACATACATACCATTAGCAGAATAGTGAGTGCAGCTCTGGAGTATAATGCAGGATGTAACTCAGGATCAGTACAGGATAAGTAATGTATGTACACAGTGACTCCACCAGCAGAATAGTGAGTGCAGCTCTGGAGTATAATACAGGATGTAACTCAGGATCAGTACAGGATAAGTAATGTATGTACACAGTGACTGCACCAGCAGAATAGTGAGTGCAGCTCTGGAGTATAATACAGGATGTAACTCAGGATCAGTACAGGATAAGTAATGTATGTACACAGTGACTGCACCAGCAGAATAGTGAGTGCAGCTCTGGAGTATAATACAGGATGTAACTCAGGATCAGTACAGGATAAGTAATGTATGTACACAGTGACTGCACCAGCAGAATAGTGAGTGCAGCTCTGGAGTATATTACAGGATGTAACTCAGGATCAGTACAGGATAAGTAATGTATGTACACAGTGACTGCCCCAGCAGAATAGTGAGTGCAGCTCTGGAGTATAATACAGGATATAACTCAGGATCAGTACAGGATAAGTAATGTATGTACACAGTGACTCCACCAGCAGAATAGTGAGTGCAGCTCTGGAGTATAATACAGGATGTAACTCAGGATCAGTACAGGATAAGTAATGTATGTACACAGTGACTGCCCCAGCAGAATAGTGAGTGCAGCTCTGGAGTATAATACAGGATGTAACTCAGGATCAGTACAGGATAAGTAATGTATGTACACAGTGACTGCACCAGCAGAATAGTGAGTGCAGCTCTGGAGTATAATACAGGATGTAACTCAGGATCAGTACAGGATAAGTAATGTATGTACACAGTGACTGCACCAGCAGAATAGTGAGTGCAGCTCTGGAGTATAATACAGGATGTAACTCAGGATCAGTACACAGGATAAGTAATGTATGTACACAGTGACTGCACCAGCAGAATAGTGAGTGCAGCTCTGGAGTATAATACAGGATGTAACTCGGGATCAGTACAGGATAAGTAATGTATGTACACAGTGACTGCACCAGCAGAATAGTGAGTGCAGCTCTGGAGTATAATACAGGATGTAACTCAGGATCAGTACAGGATAAGTAATGTATGTACACAGTGACTCCACCAGCAGAATAGTGAGTGCAGCTCTGGAGTATAATACAGGATGTAACTCAGGATCAGTACAGGAGCAGTAATGTATGTACACAGAGACTGCACCAGCAGAATAGTGAGTGCCGCTCTGGAGTATAATACAGGATGTAACTCGGGATCAGTACAGGATAAGTAATGTATGTACACAGTGACTCCACCAGCAGAATAGTGAGTGCAGCTCTGGAGTATAATACAGGATGTAACTCAGGATCAGTACAGGATAAGTAATGTATGTGCACAGTGACTTCACCAGCAGAATAGTGAGTGCAGCTCTGGAGTATAATACAGGATGTAACTCGGGATCAGTACAGGATAAGTAATGTATGTACACAGTGACTCCACCAGCAGAATAGTGAGTGCAGCTCTGGAGTATAATACAGGATGTAACTCAGGATCAGTACAGGATAAGTAATGTATGTACACAGTGACTGCACCAGCAGAATAGTGAGTGCAGCTCTGGAGTATAATACAGGATGTAACTCAGGATCAGTACAGGATAAGTAATGTATGTACACAGTGACTGCACCAGCAGAATAGTGAGTGCAGCTCTGGAGTATAATACAGGATGTCACTCAGGATCAGTACAGGATAAGTAATGTGTGTACACAGTGACTGCACCAGCAGAATAGTGAGTGCAGCTCTGGAGTATAATACAGGATGTAACTCAGGATCAGTACAGGATAAGTAATGTATGTTCACAGTGACTCCACCAGCAGAATAGTGAGTGCAGCTCTGCAGTATAATACAGGATGTAACTCAGGATCAGTACAGGATAAGTGATGTATGTACACAGTGACTGCACCAGCAGAATAGTGAGTGCAGCTCTGGAGTATAATACAGGATGTAACTCGGGATCAGTACAGGATAAGTAATGTATGTACACAGTGACTGCACCAGCAGAATAGTGAGTGCAGCTCTGGAGTATAATACAGGATGTAACTCAGGATCAGTACAGGATAAGTAATGTATGTACACAGTGACTGCACCAGCAGAAAAGTGAGTGCAGCTCTGGAGTATAATACAGGATGTAACTCAGGATCAGTACAGGATAAGTAATGTATGTACACAGTGACTGCACCAGCAGAATAGTGAGTGCAGCTCTGGGGTATAATACAGGATGTAACTCAGGATCAGTACAGGATAAGTAATGTATGTACACAGTGACTCCACCAGCAGAATAGTGAGTGCAGCTCTGGAGTATAATACAGGATGTTACTCTGGATCAGTACAGGATAAGTAATGTATGTACACAGTGACTCCACCAGCAGAATAGTGAGTGCAGCTCTGGAGTGTAATACAGGATGTAACTCTGGATCGGTATAGTGACACTGATGGTAATGTTGATTGATTTTATATATACATTGTTGTATGCAGTTAACATTGTAACTGTAATTTCTAAGAGTAGGTTTTGGGGACCCTTCCTTGGATGGATAACTGGGGGGCAAACCTCTGCTGCCTGGTAGGTTATCAGGTTGCGCGCAGGTAGGTGCAGTAGGTTATTCTCCACCTATACCGCAGACTGTACCTCTTCACAATGGTCCCTTACACATCCATAATGGTGGGGTTCTCGGAGGTTCATCACTCATTTTCAGTAGAAGGAATGGATGGTATCAGGGCCGCGATGCTTTTAACATGCTTTACACCGGTGAGCATTGTGTGTTTCTTAGTAAAGTGCAGCGGCGGTTACGACGAGAGTACATTAACGCCCCTTCCCCCCGCTGAGGGCATAATGGATAAAAGAAGAAGAGGCAGCATAATGTATAGAAAGAGCGCGTTACACCAATATTAGAGAACCAGCCGAAAACACAGGAATCAATGAGTGCACCAAGACGTCCTCACAATCCTGAATGGTGCACTGCCAATAGCGGGAAGGGTTAACACCCCACTCATTGTCCTCCTTTATTCCATAAACTTTGCTCTCCTACATGAGTAAGATCAATACATCTGCTCATCTCAGTATCCCTGGTTCATGAACAGAATGCCAGAACTACAGTAAAGACTGACACTGAGACAGACTTATCAGTAGGAGAGAGTGAAGGGTGGGGGGGGGGGACAATTGTACTGAACAATGCAGACAGATATGTCATTCAGGGTCTGTGATCATCTCAGTGACTAGGGGTACTGCAATGGCAGCCATTAGTGTATCACCCTATATAAAAAGGACACCTGTCTATATATAGGCCACCGTATAAATCATATCAGGCTGGAAACATAGCAGAGCTAGAGACATAGCAGGATGGGAGACAGAAGAGTAGATGATATAGCAGTGCAACTGACATAGCAGAGCTAGACACTTAGCAGGAATGAAGACATAGCAGAGTTGGAGGCATAGCAGGGCATGAGAAACAGCAGAGCTAGAGATATAGAAGGGATAGTGACTGATCAGAGCTAGATACATAGCAGGACTGGAGAGATAGCAGAGCAAAAGACATAGCAGAGCTAGATACAGAGCTAGAGCCATAGCAGAGCTGGATACATAGCAGGGCTGGAGCCATAGCAGATCTATATACAGTCATGTGAAAAAATTAGGACACCCTTTGAAAGCATGTGGTTTTTTGTAACATTTTTAATAAAAGGTTATTTCATCTACGTTTCAACAATACAGAGAGATTAAAGTAATCCAACTAAACAAAGAAAACTGAAGAAAAGTCTTTTCAAGATCTTCTGTAAATGTCATTCTACAAAAATGCCTATTCTAACTGAGGAAAAAGATAGGACACCCTCACATGTATTCCCTCTTAAATTGGCTCAGATCTCACACAGGTATATCACACCAGGTGCACATAATTAGTAGATCGTTACTCTGCATGTTGAATGAGGCTTGCCCTATTTAAACCTCAGACATTTAGTTTGGTGTGCTCCTGACTGTTGAAGTGAGAGTGAGCACCATGGTGAGAGCAAAAGAGCTGTCAGAGGACTTCAGAAAAAAAATTGTAGCAGCCTATGAGTCTGGGAAGGGATTTAAAAAGATCTCAAAAGATTTTGAAATCAGCCATTCCACTGTCCGGAAGATAGTCTACAAGTGGAGGGCTTTCAAAACAACTGCCAACATGCCCAGGACTGGTCGCCCCAGCAAGTTCACCCCAAGAGCAGACCGCAAGATGCTAAAAGAGGTCTCCAAAAACCCTAAAGTGTCATCTCGAGAACTACAGCAGGCTCTGGCTACTGTTGATGTAGAAGTACATGCCTCTACAATCAGAAAGAGACTGTACAAGTTTAACTTGCATGGGAGGTGTGCAAGGAGGAAACCTTTGCTTTCCAAGAGAAACATCGAGGCCAGACTGACATTTGCCAGAGATAAAGTTGACAAAGACCAGGACTTCTGGAATAATGTTCTTTGGACAGATGAGTCCAAAATTGAATTATTTGGACACAACAGCAGAGGACATGTTTGGCGTAAACCAAACACAGCATTCCAAGAAAAGAACCTCATACCAACTGTGAAGCATGGAGGTGGAAGTGTCATGGTTTGGGGCTGCTTTGCTGCAGCAGGACCTGGTCAGCTCACCATCATAGAATCCACGATGAATTCTACTGTGTATCAGAAGGTGCTTGAAGAACATGTGAGACCATCAGTTAGAAAATTAAAGCTGAAGCGGAACTGGACCATGCAACATGACAATGACCCAAAACATACTAGTAAATCAACCAAAGATTGGCTGAAAAAGAAGAAATGGAGAGTCCTGGAATGGCCAAGTCAAAGTCCAGATTTGAATCCCATTGAGATGCTGTGGGGTGACTTGAAAAGGGCTGTACGTGCAAGAAACCCCTCAAACATCTCACAGCTGAAAAAGTTCTGCATTGAGGAGTGGGGTAAAATTTCCTCAGACCGATGTCGAAGACTGGTAGATGGCTACAAGAACCGTCTCACTGCAGTTATTTCAGCCAAAGGAGGTAACACTCGCTATTAGGGGCAAGGGTGTCCTATCTTTTTCCTCAGTTAGAATAGGCATTTTTGTAGAATGACATTTACAGAAGATCTTGAAAAGACTTTTCTTCAGTTTTCTTTGTTTAGTCGGATTACTTTAATCTCTCTGTATTGTTGAAACGGAGATGAAATAACCTTTTATTAAAAATGTTACAAAAAACCACATGCTTTCAAAGGGTGTCCTAATTTTTTCACATGACTGTACATAGCAGGGCTGGAGAGATTGCAGAGCAGAAGACACAGCAGAGCTAGATACATACCAGGACTGGCGACATAGCAGAGCTTGAAAGGGATCAAAGGCTGAGACCTAATTAGAGTTGGACAACCACTTTTGGGATTAATTGAGGGTGATCTCACTAAAAACGAATAACCCCTGCAGCAACACTGAACGGCATGCAGTCACTATCTCCACAAAAATCCCGATTACCACTGGTTCCAGCTCATTACTGGGGGAGGGGTACAGTAGACAGGAGGTGGCCAAAATACAGTTGAATACAATCACACTAGGCTCTATCCTCAGCTCCACGCAGCTGTCCGCACTGTGCCAATATTTCACTGCTGTTATTACAGAAAATGGTGCAAATGCGCCATCCGCCTGCCTGGTCTTACCGGCTTCAGCTCCAGCTTGTAGTGCAGGACCGGATCCACGGCGCCGGGCTCTTTCTGCGTCCATTGAATGAGATAAGAATAATTCTTGAACTGCTTGAAACTCTCGATGGGTTTTAGGGTGTCGTAGTAGAACTCGGGGTTGTATGCTCTGCCTGGAAGATCAATGAAAGAATGTTTTATATCTTAAAGCCAATAATTATCAGAGGAAATCAAAAAATGTGTCCTGGTCATAATGTACGTAGAGCTGGAGCGGGAGGACTAGTGAGGGCGGCACACCGGACACAATGCAGGGGAGTAACTCCAGGGGTGCTGAGGGAGATAGCCCTCAATACCAGAAAGCCCTCCCTGGGCAATGTTCTTGGATTGTTAAGTGACCAACTCTATTTTGGAGACTGGAAGGGGCCCGGCTCTATAGAGGCATACGTAAAGGCAGAGTGATTTATACAAGGGCATTGAGTGGGGGATCACAGAACCCCTCAATTAGCACCCAAAAAATGACAGCAGGAGGTGAAAGCTGAGACCTATACTGAGGAGCTCATGAGTCGACTGCATCCTTTAACCCTAAGTTGGGGTTTCCAAAAACCAATAAGCCATGATCTAACCAAGAAGGCGACCAGGGCGCGAGGAGTCAACCAATTTCAGCCCCTCGGGGTCAGAAGCCTCAAGTAATGGACTCCACTGCGTCTACATCACCGGCCCTGCAGGACATTGAGGTCACAGACGATGCGTTCCACTCACCAGTGACCTGAAAGACACAGGAGTCGGAGCCCACGTCGTTGGAGATGGTGCACTCGTAGGTGCCGCTCGTCTCCCGCCTCGTGCTGTTGATCTTGTATTCAGAAAACTCCTGCTGCTCTATGGGGGGAACGCTCAACAGGCTCCGCTCAAACCTCCAAACCGCAGTGGCCACTTTCACCGGACTCCCCTTCAACATGTTACACCTCAAGGTGACGCTGCGCTTCATCGGCAAACGGAGGTCCTGGAACTTAGGCTCCACGACTGGTGCAACTGTGGAAAGAGACAAGAGGCATCATAAGAAGAGGTGGCCGAATATCAACCCCGACCAGAGGTGGAGATACTGGAGACTGGGCCAGGACAGTGACTATCTGCTGACAACCTGCCTGTATGTCATGTCTAAGAGGTAGTCAAAGCCCCGCCCCCTGCTGATGACATCACCAATATAATGACTTGTGATCAGACATGAGATCTACACGCCTTATACTACAGGAACATCTATTACTGCTGACAACCTGCCTGTATATCATGTCTGAGAGGTAGTCACAGCCCCGCCCCCTGCCGATGACATCACTGATATAATGACATGTGATCAGACATGAGATCCACGCACCTTATACTACAGGAACATCTATTACTGCTGACAACCTGCCTGTATATCATGTCTAATAGGTAGTCACAGCCCCGCCCCCTGCTGATGACATCACTGATGTGCAGGAGTGCCTCGGTCTGACACCTGCTAATAAGATGATGTCGCAGTGTCGGGCCCAGTCCTCAGGGCTGCCCGCCTGCTATCTCACACTGAGCAGCACAAGTGAGAAGAAGCTCAGCGGAGATCAGCAAACGACTCCGAGATAATATGAAGCCAGTGCCGGAAGAAGGAATACCCCTGTAGACGCCTCAGCATGACGCCCCTTTAACTACACCCCTTCATGTGAATATGTATCAAGCTCATAAAGACAGTGATATCCACAGGTAGTAACTATTTGTGCTGCGGTGCACACGTTTAGATCTTCAGCCATTTCTGATTCTTGGTCCCTTATATAAGGAACATACTTCATGGGGAGATACCTGAGCAGTGGTAAGAATCACAGCAGAATGGACTAGCCTTTTAAGGTACAAGACTTATAGGCCCCTAAATTAATATCAGACCCCAGACCAGACCCTTTCATTAATATCAGACCCCAGACCAGACCCCTACATCAGTATCAGACCCCAGACCAGATCCCTACATCAATATCAGACCCCAGACAATACCTCTACATCAATATCAGACCCCAGACCAGATCCCTACATCAATATCAGACCCCAGGCAGGACCTCTATATTAATATCAGACCCCAGACCAGACCTCTATATAAATATCAGACCCCAGACAAGACCCTTACATCAATATCAGACCCCAGACCAGATCTCTACATCAATATCAGACCCCAGAGAAGACCTCTACATCAATATCAGACCCCAGACAAGACCCTTACATCAATATCAGACCCCAGACCAGATCTCTACATCAATATCAGACCCCAGAGAAGACCTCTACATCAAGATCATACCCCAGACAAGACCCTTACATCAATATCAGACCCCAGACCAGACCCTTTCATTAATATCAGACCCCAGACCAGACCCCTACATCAATATCAGACCACAGACAAGACCTCTACATCAATATCAGACCCCAGACCAGATCCCTACATCAATATCAGACCCCAGGCAGGACTTCTATATCAATATTAGACCCCAGACCAGACCTCTACATCAATATCAGACCCCAGACCAGACCCTTTCATTAATATCAGACCCCAGACCAGACCCTTTCATTAATATCAGACCCCAGACCAGACCTCTACATCAATATCAGACCCCAGACAACACCTCTACATCAATATCAGACCCCAGAGCAGATCCCTACATCAATATCAGACCCCAGGCAGGACCTCTATATTAATATCAGACCCCAGACCAGACCTCTATATAAATATCAGACCCCAGACAAGACCCTTACATCAATATCAGACCCCAGACCAGATCTCTACATCAATATCAGACCCCAGAGAAGACCTCTACATCAATATCAGACCCCAGAGAAGACCTCTACATCAATATCAGACCCCAGACAAGACCCTTACATCAATATCAGACCCCAGACCAGACCCTTTCATTAATATCAGACCCCAGACCAGACCCCTACATCAATATCAGACCCCAGACAAGACCTCTACATCAATATCAGACCCCAGACCAGATCCCTACATCAATATCAGACCCCAGACCAGACCCCTACATCAATATCAGACCCCAGACAAGACCTCTACATCAATATCAGACCCCAGACCAGATCCCTACATCAATATCAGACCCCAGACCAGATCCCTACATCAATATCAGACCCCAGACCAGATCCCTACATCAATATCAGACCCCAGACCAGACCTCTACATCAATATCAGACCCCAGACAAGACCTCTACATGAAAATCAGACCCCAGACAACACCTCTTCATCAATATCAGACCCCAGACCAGACCCTTTCATTAATATCAGACCCCAGGCAGGACCTCTATATTAATATCAGACCCCAGACCAGACCTCTACATCAATATCAGACCCCAGACAAGACCTCTACATCAATATTAGACCCCAGACCAGATCTCTACATCAATATCAGACCCCAGACAAGACCTCTACATGAAAATCAGACCCCAGACAACACCTCTTCATCAATATCAGACCCCAGACAACACCTCTTCATCAATATCAGACCCCAGACCAGACCCTTTCATTAATATCAGACCCAGACCAGACCCCTATATTAATATCAGAACCTAGAATAGACCTTTATATTACTATCAGACACCAGACCAGATCCTTATATTACTACCAGACCTCTATATCAATATCAGACACCAGATCAGACCCCTATATTAATATCAGAACCTAGACCAGACCTCTATATTACTATCAGACACCAGACCAGATTCCTATATTAATATCAGACACCAGACAAGATCCCTATATTACTATCAGACCTCAGTCCCCTATATTAATATCAGTTCCCAGATCAGACCCCTATATTACTATCAGACACCAGACCAGACCTTATATTACTATCAGACCCCAGATCAGACCTCTATATTATTATCAGACACCAGCCCAGACCCCTATATTACTATCAGACCCCAGACCAGACTCCTATACTATTATAAGTTCCCAGACCAGACCTCTATATTACTATCAGACACCAGATCTGATTCCTATATTACTCTCAGACCCTATACCAGACCTCTATATCAATATCAGACACCAGACCCCTATATTACTATCAGACCTGTATATTATTATTATCAGACACCAGACTAGACCCCTATATAACTATCAGACCCCAGACCAGACTCCTATACTATTATCAGTTCCCAGACCAGACCTCTATATCAATATCAGACACCAGGCCAGGCCCTTACATTAACATCAGACTCCACACTAGAACCCTAAATTACTATCATACCCCAGACCAGACCCCTAAGGAGGAAGGAACTCCACACAGTGACTGCACAGGAGGAAGAGACTGCACACAGTGACTGCACAGGAGAAGAGACTGCACACAGTGACTGCACAGGAGAAGAGACTGCACACACTGACTGCACAGGAGAAGAGACTGCACACAGCGACTGCACAGGAGAAGAGACTGCACACAGCGACTGCACAGGAGAAGAGACTGCACACAGTGACTGCACAGGAGAAGAGACTGCACACAGTGACTGCACAGGAGAAGAGACTGCACACAGTGACTGCACAGGAGGAAGAGTCTGCATACACTGACTGCACAGGAGAAGAGACTGCACACAGCAACTGCACACAGTGACTGCACAGGAGAAGAGACTGCACACAGTGACTGCACAGGAGAAGAGACTGCACACACTGACTGCACAGGAGAAGAGACTGCACACAGCGACTGCACAGGAGAAGAGACTGCACACAGCGACTGCACAGGAGAAGAGACTGCACACAGCGACTGCACAGGAGAAGAGACTGCACACAGCGACTGCACAGGAGAAGAGACTGCACACAGCGACTGCACAGGAGAAGAGACTGCACACAGCGACTGCACAGGAGAAGAGACTGCACACAGTGACTGCACAGGAGGAAGAGTCTGCATACACTGACTGCACAGGAGAAGAGACTGCACACAGCAACTGCACACAGTGACTGCACAGGAGAAGAGACTGCACACAGTGACTGCACAGGAGAAGAGACTGCACACAGTGACTGCACAGGAGAAGAGACCACACACAGCGACTGCACAGGAGAAGAGACTGCACACAGTGACTGCACAGGAGAAGAGACTGCACACAGTGACTGCACAGGAGGAAGAGACTGCACACAGTGACTGCACAGGAGGAAGAGTCTGCATACACTAACTGAACAGGAGAAGAGACTGCACACAGCGACTGCACAGGAGAAGAGACTGCACAGGAGAAGAGACTGCACAGGAGGAAGAGACTGCACACAGTGAATTGTGGTATTTTGGGGAGCCATGTTTCTCTTATTCTGGACAGCCCCTTTAAGTTCCTCAGTAACGTGTATTGTGCGGGTGACCCCTCTGGCGGTTTGTCGGAGCTGCTGCAGAGTCTGTACAATATAGCGGTAGCACCATGATATACAGTATTAATAGCAAAGAAGTCTCGGAGGGGACGTGAAGATGGTCAGACCCTCAGGCCGGATTCCTGGTACTGCAGGAGCGCAGGGGTCTCCATTACTCATGTCTGTAGTGCAGTGTGAACTGTGATATAAACCCCCCGCCGGAGGCCGCGCTATTAAAGGCATCCATTATGCGATACCCGGCCGCTCGCTGCTGTCCTCCAGTTTGTTATTGGACTAATAAAAAGTGTTTTCTGTTATTATGGTGGTTGGAGGAGAATTCCCAGTATCACTGGTCCTGACACTTCATATTTACTGGGTCTTGGTGTGTGACCACGGGGGGAAGGGGTGTACGGATGCGCCTGCTGCGAAGGACAAGCTTCTTTCTGAGTCTTTTTCTCCAAACGTGAGAACACGGAGAATCAGACGGACCCCGTGAGGCGAAACAACGCGGCGGACAGAGGAGGAAAGGGGTCACACCATCACTGGACTCCAACCTGCTACTGCACAACTGGGACTCCGTGGCACGCTGGGAGTTGTAGTTTTCCAAGATCTCTATGGCCACGGCTGTACAGTAACTGTTACAGTAGGGTTTCCACGTTGTGGCAGCGCGCGGCCTGCGGCGTCAAGCCTTGCTGGGAGCCAGAAGCCGTAACCACGTAAACGCTCCTAATAACTGTTACAATGTTACAATTCCCACATTGTAACAACTCGTGGCCATTATACCCCTGACAACGATTTTCCCACGCCAGCAATTAGGGTTCTAGCTCCTCCCTCTCACGTCTTGTCCCCTCCCCCTCCCAAGCATTAGTTGGCAGGTGCACACAGTCATGTGACCGCTAAGCTCCGCCCAGGAACGATGGACCGTTCCGGGTTTTTTTTGCGAACCGTATGCGGAACCATTCACTTCAATGGGTCTGCAAAAACAACGGAAGTTACTCCGTGTGCATTCCGTTTCCGTATTTCCGTTTTCGCCAAAAAGTTGTGCATGTCCTATTATTATCCGCAAATCACGGTCCCACGCCCCATTCAAGTCAATGGGTCCGCAAAAAATACAGAACGCATCCGTATTTCGCGGATCCATACTGTAGAAATGCTACGCCCAGCCCATACTGCTCATGTGTTTGGTGAATAATAAGTTACTGTTTCCGTTTCCAATCCGCAAAAAATGGATCACAAATGGAAACCATACGGATATGTTTTGTGGAATAACGGAACGGAAGAGGACTTAAATCAGAGAAAAAAAACTCATATACGGAACAACAGATCCGTGAAAAACGGACCGTAAAACAACAACGGTCGTGTGCATGAGCCCTAAGGCTACATTTACACGACCGTATGTGTTTAGTGACCAAGCATGTCAAGTGCATTTTGCGGCACAGCTAACATCACATGCTTACTCTATGAGTCAGTGCGGTTACAGCAACACCAAACATATAAAAGGTTTTTTATTTTTTAAGTTTTACTACTTTTGCACAAAAATCCCCCTTTTTAAAAAAAAAAAATAAATGAAATTTTTTTCTTTTGCATTGCCGCCTCCTAAGACCCAGACATTTTTTTATTATTCTTTCTATGGAGCTGTGTGAAGGCTTGATTTTTGCGGGACGACTTGTAGTTTTCATTGGTATCACTTTGGGGTACTTTACACTTTTTGATCGCTTTTCATTCGTTCTTTATGATGGTGAATAAATAAAAACAGCAATTCTCATCTTTTTGTTTGTGGTGTTCACTATGTGGGATAAATTATGTGATAATGGTATAGTTCAGGTCATTACGTATCCGGCGATACCAAATGTGTGGAGGGAATTTGATATATATATTTTTTCCCATTGAAAAGCATTTTTTCAATGAATAAAGGTGTATTTTTTAAATTTTGTGGGGGTTTTTTCTTTCAAATAAAACTTTATTGTATTCTGTTTTACTACGTATTAGTCCCACAAGGGCATCTGAACATGTGATCTTCTGATCGCTTCTATAATACTGTGTACTACTTATGCAGTACAGTGTATTATGCTGTCAGTACTATTCGGGCTGTGCTTCCCGGGCACACACCGCAGGCAGTTTACAGACGTCCACACCCTGCAATCTTATTTGCAGGGGTGCTGATGTCTGAAAGAGGGAGCTCCCTCCCTCTAAAGCACTTAGATGCCGCAGTCGCTATTAAACGCAGCATATTTAAAGGAAGTGCAGATCTGGGCTGTGAGATCAGGAGGCCGGCTGTGAGATCAGGAGGCCGGCTGTGAGATCAGGAGGCCGGCTGTGAGATCAGGAGGCCGGCTGTGAGATCAGGAGGCCGGCGGTGAGATCAGGAGGCCGGCTGTGAGATCAGGAGGCCGGCTGTGAGATCAGGAGGCCGGCTGTGAGATCAGGAGGCCGGCTGTGAGATCAGGAGGCCGGCTGTGACATCAGGAGGCCGGCTGTGAGATCAGGAGGCCGGCGGTGAGATCAGGAGGCCGGCGGTGAGATCAGGAGGCCGGCTGTGAGATCAGGAGGCCGGCGGTGAGATCAGGAGGCCGGCTGTGAGATCAGGAGGCCGGCTGTGAGATCAGGAGGCCGGCTGTGAGATCAGGAGGCCGGCGGTGAGATCAGGAGGCCGGCGGTGAGATCAGGAGGCCGGCTGTGAGATCAGGAGGCCGGCTGTGAGATCAGGAGGCCGGCTGTGAGATCAGGAGGCCGGCTGTGAGATCAGGAGGCCGGCTGTGAGATCAGGAGGCCAGCTGTGAGATCAGGAGGCCGGCTGTGAGATCAGGAGGCCGGCTGTGAGATCAGGAGGCCGGCTGTGAGATCAGGAGGCCGGCGGTCATATCAGAGTCAAGCTCTTGCTTTCTGGGACACAGGTAAAGGTAACAGCTTAGAATAAAGGACACTAATGACCACGGTAAAAACACCTATCCGTGGTCATTAAGTGGTTAAACATCTCATTTTGACAAAAAAAATAAAAAATATGGAAAAAAATAAATAAATCATCAGCACCTCCTACTGATCTTGTGAACGCCGCGTTTTCCGGACTCTTTATTACTGATGAGAGAGGCGGCGAAACAAGATGTGACTTTTGCGCACAAGAGAAGAGAGCGCAGGCGATAAATGGACGATGCCGGCAGAGCGCGGAGATAAAAACATTTATTATCAGACCTTCTCAGAACGCACGCTCCGCCATCATGTGAGATGAGGACCCCGGCGCCAGAGCCGCACTAATGAAGCACCTGCGCCGCGGAGAGATGTTTCCATTAGAGCAGAGAGAGACTCGCGCACAAAAGCTACAGGTGACTCGTTAACGGCAAGATTCCTTAATGGACCCGAGAAAGCGTGACCTCGGGTCAAGGAGCAGAACGCCAGGAAACGCCATTACCGCCGAGGAGTCCGTGTATTACACTCTCACAGCGATAATAGGGCACAGCTGCCGCCGTCAGGTTATCCGTTTCCGTGTTTATACAATGTGGCACCTACATATTCTGCAGCGCTGTACAAAAGTATCACCACCTGTCCCCCCGAGGCTCGCAATCTGACACCGTCATGGTTCCATTTTTTTTTATGTTTTAATATTTCTATTATTTTCTTCATTTTATTATCCTAATTTTTTTCACCTGTACATTAGAGCTTTTAGAATATTACTTTATCATTTTTTAATCTTTTTTTATTTTAATTATTGTTGCTCAGCTTTTTTTTTTTGACATGCTCCTTTTTTTTCTTAATTATATTTAATTGATTTATTTATTTTTTATTTTATTTAGCTTACTTTATATCAGATCATTTTTTATTCTATGATATATTTTTATTCAACTATAATTCTTCTTTTTTTAAATAAAAATAAATAAAATAAAGTAATTCTCATATCATTTTCTATCGTTCACACCTCGGCCTGGAATACCGCCATACGGTCAGAGTTACAGTTGTGCTGTTTTTGTTTGTTTATCTTGATTCTCCGTTTTATTTGTAGAGGAGATGCTGGTCGTCTCTTCTTATAGGGGTTGTCACCTAGATTTACACATCATTTCTATTCCCACTGGTCTGCCTGTGAATGTGTCAGTCTCCACTGTATTTCTAGCATTATATTCCTAAAAGAAGAAGTTCGGGATGAAGCCAGCGGTGAGTCCTCCGTGACAGCAGGGGGTTGTGGGAGGACTGGATAGAAGTGGATATAAAATCTAGCCTGTGATTATCATCAGCACTAATGCCGCCTGGCTGTGAACTCTGGGGCCTGTTAATGGCGGCACAATGTGACTTCATTACTGCCGCTGGCTGTCGGGATAGACCGGAATAATAAAATGATTGGAGAAGAGGAAGTAGCAGATGCTCCCCGTTACGTCTGCCCTAAAATTCAATTCCCGGCTTGTCTATGCATCACTTTAACCCTCTTTAACCTCCATATGTTGCACATATTCCATAATTTTGGCTTTAATGGCTCCGCTCCACCGCACAGCATGTGCTTTGTATTCATCTAAAAGCTACAAGGGCACGGAGGATCTCCTGTGAGATAACGCCACACGGAACCGAGCGGCCGCTGAATCACAGAGCGCACACTGGGTGAAGATGAGGACACTGCGGGAAAAAATACCCAGAGTCGCCCTAGAAAATCTCCACCTCCAGACTCCGGTTCCGTCATAATTAAAGAAGAACTCCAACACTGCAAACAGTGCACTCCCACTATAACCCAAAGGATGTCACCAGGCGGGATCTGTGCTGGAATCTCCTCTTCCTGTCTCATATACTGGATGTTTACAGGTTGTAATAGTTCAGGTCACCAAGAAACCTCCTAGCTTCCTGTCTGGATGACCACTATTCAGTCACATGTACGGCGCGGCACATTTACCAAGTTTTGAATCCCAAATTATTTGATTTATAAGCTCCACCAATAACAGAAACCCCAGTTATACAAAAAAGGGAGGGAGGTCAGGAGATTACTACATACAGATATATACAGTCACCACTAGAGGGAGCTCAGGAGATTACTACATGCAGATATATACAGCCACCACTAGGGGGAGCTCAGGAGATTACTGCATACAGATATATACAGCCACCACTAGAGGGAGCTCAGGAGATTACTACATACAGATATATACAGCCACCACTAGAGGGAGCTCAGGAGATTACTACATACAGATATATACAGCCACCACTAGAGGGAGCTCCGGAGATTACTGCATACAGATATATACAGCCATCACTAGAGGGAGCTCCGGAGATTACTGCATACAGATATATACAGCCACCACTAGACGGAGCTCAGGAGATTACTGCATACAGATATATACAGCCACCACTAGAGGGAGCTCAGGAGATTACTGCCTACAGATATATACAGCCACCACTAGAGGGAGCTCAGGAGATTATTACATACAGATATATACAGGCACCACTAGAGGGAGCTCAGGAGATTACTACATACAGATATATACAGCCACCACTAGAGGGAGCTCAGGAGATTACTGCATACAGATATATACAGCCACCACTAGAGGGAGCTCAGGAGATTACTACATACAGATATATACAGGCACCACTAGAGGGAGCTCAGGAGATTACTACATACAGATATACAGCCACCACTAGAGGGAGCTCAGGAGATTACTGCATACAGATATATACAGCCACCACTAGAGGGAGGTCAGGAGATTACTACATACAGATATATACAGCCACCACTAGGGGGAGCTCAGGAGATTATTACATACAGATATATACAGCTACCACTAGAGGGAGCTCACGGGATTACTACATACAGATATATACAGCCACCACTAGAGGGAGCTCAGGAGATTACTACATACAGATATATACTGTCACCACTAGAGGGAGCTCAGGAGATTACTACATACAGATATATACAGCCACCACTAGAGGGAGCTCAGGAGATTACTACATACAGATATATACAGCCACCACTAGAGGGAGCTCAGGAGATTACTGCATACAGATATATACATTGATATTTGGATACCTCTTCTTTAAAGGAGTACCCCCACCCAACACCAGTGTGGTGCCCATGTCAGCTTGTACCCATTATGCCTCACACTGTACTCACACTGCACATTCAGCTGCACTGCGGCCTCCCTGGATCGG
The DNA here is from genome assembly GCF_014858855.1 of Bufo gargarizans. Classification (NCBI taxonomy): domain Eukaryota; kingdom Metazoa; phylum Chordata; class Amphibia; order Anura; family Bufonidae; genus Bufo; species Bufo gargarizans. The sequence continues at coordinate 232,815 of NW_025334073.1, read as the reverse complement.
ATGTTGAAGCCGTTATATCTCGCCGTTTGACACTTATAGCCTCCGCTCATTTCTCGGGTGACGTTTTCCAGCCTCAGTTTTCCGTCCGGAGTTTCTATGAGCTTTTCACCATTGGGGAACGTGGCCTCCTTGTCCATTCGAGTCCACAAAACCGGCGGCAGCGGCTTTCCTCGCACCTCGCACTGCAGCTCCGCGGTGGACCCCTCCCTTACGGTGATGACTAACTGCCCCCGGGGGACGCTGATGGACGGAGGGACTGCAAGGAAAACAGTGAAAGGAAAGAGACAGTAAGTGAAGTGTCGCAGCTGTAAGTGTCCCTCTCCATATAGCTGAGCCCCCATCTGCCGCCATCACACCCTCAGAGGTCAGAACTGTGAAAGGCTTCCTCTGGATATATGATGGTCCTCCAGTCTAGACCTCCGAGACTGTGCCTTCATATCTGCGGCGGCTGCAGTCTTGGTCTCCCAGTCTCAGTCTACAAGCCGGTCTGACTGGCGAGCCCCCCGGGGTCCACTCCCCTCATCTCACTGTACCCTCTTTTGCTTCCTATGGGATCTAGCAGGATATGTAATGGCCGCTCTGGATTTGCTAAGACACATACAAAGTCCCGACGCTGATCGGCATCTGTGCAGGAGGCAGGAGAGGCCAGCCAATGCTTGTGTCTGTCTGGCGTCTGATATGGGGGTCTGGTCTGAGGCTTCATTTTGAGATCTGGTCTAGGGTCCAAATTTATTGCTTTAATTGCTCTGCTAGATTTGTTTCTAGTTGGCAGCTCAAGGGTGTGTCCTTTCTGCTGCAACTCTCTCCTGATCACAGCTCAGGGGTGTGTCCTTTCTGTTGCAGCTCTCTCCTGATCACAGCTCAGGGGTGTGTCCTTTCTGCTGCAGCCCTCTCCTGATCACAGCTCAGGGGTGTGTCCTTGCTGTTGGAGCTCTCTCCTGATCACAGCTCAGGGGTGTGTCCTTTCTGCTGCAGCCCTCTCCTGGTCACAGCTCAGGGGTGTGTCCTTTCTGCTGCAGCTCTCTCCTGATCACAGCTCAGGGGTGTGTCCTTTCCCCTGCAGCTCCCCTCCCATCACAGCTCAGAAGATGTGCCCTTTCTGCTGGTGCTCTCTCTCTCTATCACAGGCTGGTAAGTGTGCCTTTTCTGCTACAGCTCGTTTCCTATTACAGCCAAGGGGGCTTGTCCTTTCTGCTGCAGCTCTCTTCCTATAACTGTCGACAAAGGTGGACGTGCACAGTAACAGTAGATGGATGTGCACATTACTATGCTGATTAAACACCAGGGGGCGCCATTCTAATGAAGTAAATAGAATCTCTCACAACTGGGGAATTTTTGTAACAGAAAGTAAATTTAAAAAGTCAGTAGATTGTAATGCTGCATTATAATAAGATAACATTTAAGGGTCTGATCTGGGGTCTCATTAGGTTAGAGGGCCACATCTGGGGTCTCATTAGGTTAGGGGGCCTGATCTGGGGTCTCAGGTTAGGGGGCCTGATCTGGGGTCTCAGGTTAGGGGGGCTGATCTGGGGTCTCATTAGGTTAGGGGGCCTGATCCGGGGTCTATTAGGTTAGGGGGGCTGATCTGGGGTCTATTAAGTTAGGGGGGTTAATCTGGGGTCTTATTAGGTTAGGGGGGCTGACCTGGGGTCTATTAGGTTAGGGGGGCTAATCTGGGGTCTCATTAGGTTAGGGGAGCTGATTTGGGGTCTCATTAGGTTAGGGGGGCTGATTTGGGGTCTCATTAGGTTAGGGGGGCTGATCTGGGGTCTATTAGGTTAGTGGGGCTGATCTGGGGTCTATTAGGTTAGTGGGGCTGATCTGGGGTCTCATTAGGTTAGGGGGGCTGATCCGGGGTCTCATTAGGTTAGGGGGGCTGATCCGGGGTCTCATTAGGTTAGGGAGTCTGATCCGGGGTCTCATTAGGTTAGGGGGGCTGATCTGGGGTCTCATTAGGTTAGGGGGGCTGATCTGGGGTCTCATTAGGTTAGGGGGTCTGATCTGGGGTCTCATTAGGTTAGGGGGGCTGATCCGGGGTCTCATTAGGTTGGGGGGCTGATCCGGGGTCTCATTAGGTTAGGGGGGCTGATCCGGGGTCTCATTAGGTTAGGGAGTCTGATCCGGGGTCTCATTAGGTTAGGGGGGCTGATCTGGGGTCTCATTAGGTTAGGGGGGCTGATCCGGGGTATCATTAGGTTAGTGGAGCTGATCTGGGGTATCATTAGGTTAGTGGGGCTGATCTGGGGTCTCATCAGGTTAGGGGGGCTGATCTGGGGTCTCATTAGGTTGGGGGGCTGATCCGGGGTCTCATTAGGTTAGGGGGACTGATCTGGGGTCTCATTAGGTTGGGGGGCTGATCTGGGGTCTCATTAGGTTAGGGGGGCTGATCTGGGGTCTCAGGTTAGGGGGCCTGATCTGGGGTCTCAGGTTAGGGGGGCTGATCTGGGGTCTCATTAGGTTAGGGGGCCTGATCCGGGGTCTATTAGGTTAGGGGGGCTGATCTGGGGTCTATTAAGTTAGGGGGGTTAATCTGGGGTCTTATTAGGTTAGGGGGGCTGACCTGGGGTCTATTAGGTTAGGGGGGCTAATCTGGGGTCTCATTAGGTTAGGGGAGCTGATTTGGGGTCTCATTAGGTTAGGGGGGCTGATTTGGGGTCTCATTAGGTTAGGGGGGCTGATCTGGGGTCTATTAGGTTAGTGGGGCTGATCTGGGGTCTATTAGGTTAGTGGGGCTGATCTGGGGTCTCATTAGGTTAGGGGGGCTGATCCGGGGTCTCATTAGGTTAGGGGGGCTGATCCGGGGTCTCATTAGGTTAGGGAGTCTGATCCGGGGTCTCATTAGGTTAGGGGGGCTGATCTGGGGTCTCATTAGGTTAGGGGGGCTGATCTGGGTCTCATTAGGTTAGGGGGTCTGATCCGGGGTCTCATTAGGTTAGGGGGGCTGATCTGGGGTCTCATTAGGTTAGGGGGGCTGATCTGGGGTCTCATTAGGTTAGGGGGGCTGATCCGGGGTATCATTAGGTTAGTGGAGCTGATCTGGGGTATCATTAGGTTAGTGGGGCTGATCTGGGGTCTCATCAGGTTAGGGGGGCTGATCTGGGGTCTCATTAGGTTGGGGGGCTGATCCGGGGTCTCATTAGGTTAGGGGGACTGATCTGGGGTCTCATTAGGTTGGGGGGCTGATCTGGGGTCTCATTAGGTTAGGGGGGCTGATCCGGGGTCTCATTAAGTTGGGGGGCTGATCCGGGGTCTTATTAGGTTAGGGGGGCTGATCCGGGGTCTCATTAGGTTGGGGGGCTGATCCGGGGTCTTATTAGGTTAGGGGAGCTGATCCGGGGTCTCATTAGGTTAGGGGGGCTGATCCGGGGTCTCATTAGGTTAGGGAGTCTGATCCGGGGTCTCATTAGGTTAGGGGGGCTGATCTGGGGTCTCATTAGGTTAGGGGGGCTGATCCGGGGTATCATTAGGTTAGTGGAGCTGATCTGGGGTATCATTAGGTTAGTGGGGCTGATCTGGGGTCTCATCAGGTTAGGGGGGCTGATCTGGGGTCTCATTAGGTTGGGGGGCTGATCCGGGGTCTCATTAGGTTAGGGGGACTGATCTGGGGTCTCATTAGGTTGGGGGGCTGATCTGGGGTCTCATTAGGTTAGGGGGGCTGATCCGGGGTCTCATTAGGTTGGGGGGCTGATCCGGGGTCTTATTAGGTTAGGGGGGCTGATCCGGGGTCTCATTAGGTTGGGGGGCTGATCCGGGGTCTTATTAGGTTGGGGGGCTGATCCGGGGTCTCATTAGGTTAGGGGGGCTGATCCGGGGTCTCATTAGGTTGGGGGGCTGATCCGGGGTCTCATTAGGTTGGGGGGCTGATCTGGGATATGATTTGGATACCTGTTCTAGAGGCTGACAAAGTTTTGGGGTCTGAATTACTAATCGAACACTTTTCGGGCGCAGTGATTTGTATAGGGGGTGTCACTTGTCTTTGGCCTTTTTAATTGGCAAGATTCCCGGAGAGGACTTTTCCCCGGCGCATCCCTATAGAGGGGGACGCCCCAGGAGAGCAGGATAAATGCACAAGGCTTGGAGCAGGGTGGGGGCCCGCACAGATAATGCCTAGGCAGTGAGGTGCAGTAGCCGCAGACCCTGAGGCCTCGCATTGTATTCACACTGTGGGATGTGGCTTTGTACTTGGCAGAAGTCAATGACATTGTGGGGCTCAGTCTCTGCCCTGGAGATCTGCTCCAGACACTGGACATCATAGTAATGCAGAAAACATAATTGCCCAGAATGCAACAATCCATATGTGCATCACAGGACCCCCAAACAAACTGCCCTGGATGCATGCATCAGCACAATGCAGACTGATTGTGACTGGAGAATCGACCAGTGCACCTCTCACCTGTCTCTGCGGAGATGTTGATGTCGCTGCTGTTCAGGGTGAGGGGCAGGTTGGGTAACGAGGCGTCACACAAGTAGGTGCCATAGTCACTAAAGCGAAGGTCGATGATCTCCAGGCTGCTGGTGACCGGGGGCAGTTCTAGGTCATTCTTGGTGATCACGATGCGGTCCGAGGTCTTTATGACCTTCTGGTTCTTGTACCAGGTGTACTGGACCTTGTCTTGGGGCACGGCGTCCACGTGGCAGGAGATCTTCAGGTCCTGGCCCAGCTGGATGGTCTCGCTCTCCTTGATGACGTCAGGGGTGATCTGATAGGTGAGGTTCCTCATAGCTGTGAGGGGCAGAAGACAAACGCAGGGGCATCAACTGGAGGAAAACCGGCATCACTTCTTGTCAGTGAATGGAAACTTGGGGCTGACCTAGTGCTGCACACATGGGCTGAGGGGTTGTGTCGTCTGTCAGTGAATGGAAACTTGGGGCTGACCTAGTGCTGCACACATGGGCTGAGGGGTTGTGTCGTCTATCAGCCTGGAACATAGACGTGCCATGGCCGGTGGGGGCCCCGTTACAGATCACCACCCCAGACCTTTGCAGTCCATGCATGATGGAGCTCCGAAGGGTTGGACATAGGGATGAGCGAACTAAAAGCTTCAGTTATCTAAGAATTCCGTTACCGCGGACCATAAGTGGCTGGTACCTGTTAGCGGAATCCATAACGGAAATTCTTAGACAACCTGAACCTTGGACGCCAAACTTGGAAAACAGATGTTCGCTCATCCCTAGTTGTACGGGGCGAGCTCAGGAGAAGACACCTCCGGGGATGTACAAGGGATCGGGAAGAAAAAAGGTTACAAAAATATCTAAAAATATTTTAAAAAAGAAATCAGAATGTTGAAGCCACAATAAATAATCATCGTTGGTGTCTATGTGTCCCAAACTTTGTTTCAGAAAAATGTGAATATCGCATTATTTATCCCGCACTGTGAATGGTGCAAGAAAATACTACTGCAGAAATGCTGCTTCTGATCACATCTCCTTAAAATTATCACAAAGTTGTATGAACCCCAAAATGATACCAATAAAAACAAAAATGTGCCCCACAAACAAGGAGCCCGGCACAGCTGGCACAACCAGGACATACATGAGTTACAGGAGTCGGGGGAGGGGGAGGCAGCAAAACAAATCAGCACAACAATAAACAGACACATTATAAAGTTGATACATTTGATAGATTTGATACGTTTGTTCATCACGGAGCCGCAGACGTGTTCGGCCCACCCTGCGCTCCCAGCGCTCGGCACAAAGACGTGTTCGGCCCACCCTGCGCTCCCAGCGCTCGGCACAAAGACGTGTTCGGCCCACCCTGCGCTCCCAGCGCTCGGCACAAAGACGTGTTCGGCCCACCCTGCGCTCCCAGCGCTCGGCACAAAGACGTGTTCGGCCCACCCTGCGCTCCCAGCGCTCGGCACAACTACCGATATTTTTTATTCCACCCACAAAATATTGGTTTTCGTTTCTCAGCACATTATATGGGACATGAACTGCAGCCGTAAAAATACAACTTATCCTGCAAAAAACAAGCCTTCACATCGATGGAAAAATAAAAAGTGATGGCTCTCAGAAGCTCGGGCAGGAAAAAGGACTGAGGCGGTGAGAGGATAGGATAACTCTAACACCAACAATGACTCCATTCACAGACAGCAAGCAGAGATTGTGAAAAAGGTGATCAATCAAAACATGTAAATGCTTTTCCTTTAAGAGAGCGGATTGTAGAACAGATTATAGAACGTCCGCGGTGGGCGAAAGACTCATCAACCACATAAAGAACATTCACGTCTCCTCGCCACAAACGTGTCTGATCAACTCCGTCCACAGAGGCGTCCGCTGCATGAAATCAATGCCTATCCAGGTACAAAAGATCAGCGGCGACATCACTGAGAATGCCGCCTATCCATTAACTAGAGATCAGCGGCATTCTCTACAGATCAGCGGTGCCATGACTGAGAATGCAGCCTATCCATTCACTAGAGACCAGCGGTGACATCACTGAGAATGCAGCCTATCCATTCAGTAGAGATCAGCGGTGACATCACTGGTAATGCCGCTCATCCATTCACTAGAGATCAGCGGTGCCATCACTGAGAATGCCGCCTATCTATTCACTAGAGATCAGCGGTGACATCACTGAGAATGCAGCCTATCCATCACTAGAAATCAGCGGTGCCATCACTGAGAATGCCGCCTATCTATTCACTAGAGATCAGCGGTGACATCACTGAGAATGCAGCCTATCCATCACTAGAGATCAGCGGTGACATCACTGAGAATGCAGCCTATCCATCACTAGAGATCAGCGGTGACATCACTGAGAATGCAGCCTATCCATCACTAGAGATCAGCGGTGACATCACTGAGAATGCAGCCTATCTATTCACTAGAGATCAGCGGTGACATCACTGAGAATGCCGCCTATCCATTCACTAGAGATCAGCGGTGACATCACTGAGAATGCAGCCTATCCATTCACTAGAGATCAGCGGTGACATCACTGAGAATGCAGCCTATCTATTCACTAGAGATCAGCGGTGACATCACTGAGAATGCAGCCTATCCATTCACCAGAGATCAGCAGTGCCTTCACTGAGAATGCAGCCTATCCATTCACTAGAGATCAGCGGTGACATCACTGAGAATGCCGCCTATCCATCACTAGAGATCAGCGGTGCCATCACTGAGAATGCAGCCTATCTATTCACTAGAGATCAGCGGTGACATCACTGAGAATGCAGCCTATCCATCACTAGAAATCAGCGGTGCCATCACTGAGAATGCCGCCTATCTATTCACTAGAGATCAGCGGTGACATCACTGAGAATGCAGCCTATCCATCACTAGAGATCAGCGGTGACATCACTGAGAATGCAGCCTATCCATCACTAGAGATCAGCGGTGACATCACTGAGAATGCAGCCTATCCATCACTAGAGATCAGCGGTGACATCACTGAGAATGCAGCCTATCTATTCACTAGAGATCAGCGGTGACATCACTGAGAATGCCGCCTATCCATTCACTAGAGATCAGCGGTGACATCACTGAGAATGCAGCCTATCCATTCACTAGAGATCAGCGGTGACATCACTGAGAATGCAGCCTATCTATTCACTAGAGATCAGCGGTGACATCACTGAGAATGCAGCCTATCCATTCACCAGAGATCAGCAGTGCCTTCACTGAGAATGCAGCCTATCCATTCACTAGAGATCAGCGGTGACATCACTGAGAATGCCGCCTATCCATCACTAGAGATCAGCGGTGCCATCACTGAGAATGCAGCCTATCTATTCACTAGAGATCAGCGGTGACATCACTGAGAATGGCGCCTATCCATTCACCAGAGATCAGCGGTGCCATCACACATTCTTGTACAGTTACTGGCCTGGTACAGGACATACATCTCACTAGGAGGTTGACCGTCTTCTTGGCCGGGTTCCCCACGTTGTTGATGGCCGTGCAGTTATAGAAGCCGGAGTCCTCCGCTCGGATGTGCCGTATGGTGAGGTTCCCCCCTTTACTAATGCTGTTGGGTGGCATGGGGTTCGGGGAGTGAGACCAGACGGCTTTGGGTGGGGGGTCGCCTCCGGTAAGCGTGCACTGCATGGTGACGTTGTCTCCTGGATTCACCACCAGCGTCTCATTCACGGACATCTTGAGAGCCGGAGGAGCTGAATGGAGGAAGAGAGAGAAGGATGAGACGAGAGGAACAGAAGAACATCTGATACACTGTCACATGAGACATCAGACCGCCCGATGATGTCACCTCCCAACCCATGATGTCACCCACTGTCAGACGCAGCACCCTGAGCCAGTCATAATGGGAAGATGACAGAGCACACCTGCTGAGGGATAGTCATTAGATGGCTGATAAATGACTTCTCTAGTCACACCTAAAGCTGCCATACCCATTTTCTCAAATGAAAATATAATGATACATCCAACAGAGGTAACGATGTTAGTCAGTGTTCGGTCAGTGATTTCCATCAGTGATTATGAGCCCAAACCAGGTACGGCTCTAAACACAGAACGGGGGCAGATCTTTCCCCTATACCTTATGTCTGTGGAGGCTCCAGTCCTGGTTTTGGCTCACAATCACTGATGGAAATCACTGACCGAACACTGACGTAAGAATGAGGAACAATTCATCAAAAAGATCTGGGTGCACATCTCAGTGTACATAGAAGCTCAATGCCAATCGGAGGTATGTAAAGTGTTTAGAGACACAGAGATAATCTCACATCGATATAAAGTATCACCGCACTCTCCACAATATACAAATAGAAAAAAAAAATGGCAGAGAAAAGTAGAACAAAGAGTGAGAAAACTGATGAGGGCAGTGGAGAACTTCACCTACAGGAAGACAGTGGGAATAAGACTCTGACAGCTCTGTGTGCTTGAGCCTTGTATTATATTATCCATGATGAGTGTTATACTCCATATCACGTCTTACTCTGCCAGCACCTAAACTTGTTATACTGAACGCGCAGTAATGATGTGAGGCCTGAGCTGAAGGGGGACTTGATGTCTATTCTCATCACGCAGTGCAGCCAGTACAAAGCCAAAACCTACACACATAAACAATGCAGCATCACACAGCAGACGCGGAGACCCAGGCAGCAATGCCCCTGCATTTTTCAGCATCAAGCTCCCAGGATAATCATTTACTATACCCAAATATAGGAACAATAGGAACAAACATAACTGCTATAATACTGCTCCTATATAACTACTATATTACTGCCTCCTATGTACCAGAATATAACTACTATAAGAATATATCTGCTATAATACTGCTCCTATGTACAAGAATATAACTACTATAATACTGCTCCTATGTACAAGAATATAACTACTATAATACTGCCTCCTATGTACAAGAATATAACTACTATAATACTGCTCCTATGTACAAGAATATAACTACTATAATACTGCTCCTATGTACAAGAATATAACTACTATAATACTGCCTCCTGTACAAGAATATAACACTATAATACTGCCTCCATGTACAAGAATATAACTACTATAATACTGCTCCTATGTACAAGAATATAACTACTATAATACTGCCTCCTATGTATAAGAATATAACTACTATAATACTCCTATGTACAAGAATATAACTACTATAATACTGCTCCTATGTACAAGAATATAACTACTATAATACTGCTCCTATGTACAATAATAAACTACTATAATACTGCCTCCTATGTATAAGAATATAACTACTATAATACTGCTCCTATGTACAAGAATATAACTACTATAATACTGCTCCTATGTACAAGAATATAACTACTATAATACTGCTCCTATGTACAAGAATATAACTAATACTGCTCCTATGTACAAGAATATAACTACTATAATACTGCTCCTATGTACAAGAATAAACTACTATAATACTGCTCCTATGTACAAGAATATAACTACTATATACTGCTCCTATGTACAAGAATATAATCTACTATAATACTGCTCCTAGTGTCACAAGAATAATAACTACTATAATACTGCTCCTATGTACAAGAATATAACTACTATAATACTGCTCCTATGTACAAGAATATAACTACTTAATACTGCCTCCTATGTACAAGAATAATACTACTATATACTGCTCCTATGTACAAGAATATAACTACTATAATACTGCTCCTATGTACAAGAATATAACTACTATATACTGCTCCTATGTACAAGAATATAAACTACTATATACTGCCTCCTATGTACAAGAATATAACTACTATAATACTGCTCCTAATGTACAAGAATATAATACTATAATACTGCTCCTAGTACAACAATATAACTACTATAATACTGCTCCCTATGTACAAGAATATAACTACTATAATACTGCTCCTATGTCAAGAATATAACTACTATAATACTGCTCCTATGTACAAGAATATAACTACTATCATACTGCTCCTATGTACAAGAATATAACCTACTATATACTGCTCCTATGTACAAGAATATAACTACTATAATACTTCTCCTATGTACAAGAATAATAACTACTATAATACTTGCTCCTATGTACAAGAATATAACTACTATAATACTGCTCCTATGTACAAGAATAAACTACTATAATCTACGCTCCTATGTACAAGAATATAACTACTATAATACTGCTCCTATGTACAAGAATATAACTACTATAATACTGCTCCTATGTACAAGAATATAACTACTATAATACCTCCTATGTACAAGAATATAACTACTATAATACTGCTCCTATGTACAAGAATATAACTACTATAATACTGCTCCTATGTACAAGAATATAACTACTATAATACTGCCTCCTATATACAAGAATATAACTACTATAATACTGCTCCTATGTACAAGAATATAACTACTATAATACTGCTCCTATGTACAAGAATATAACTACTATATACTGCTCCTATGTACAAGAATATAACTACTATAATACTGCCTCCTATGTACAAGAATATAACTACTATAATACTGCTCCTATGTACAAGAATATAACTACTATAATACTGCCTATGTACAAGAATATAACTACTATAATACTGCTCCTATGTACAAGAATATAACTACTATAATACTGCTCCTATGTACAAGAATATAACTACTATAATACTGCTCCTATGTACAAGAATATAACTATAATACTGCTCCTATGTACAAGAATATAACTACTATAATACTGCTCCTATGTACAAGAATATAAACTATAATACTGCCTCCTATGTACAAGAATATAACTACTATAATACTGCTCTATGTACAAGAATATAACTACTATATACTGCTCCTATGTACAAGAATATAACTACTATAATACTGCTCCTATGTACAAGAATATAACTACTATAATACTGCTCCTATGTACAAGAATATAACTACTATAATACTGCTCCTATGTACAAGAATATAACTACTATAATACTTCCTATGTACAAGAATATAACTACTATAATACTGCTCCTATGTACAGAATATAACTACTATAATACTGCTCCTATGTACAAGAATATAACTACTATAATACTGCTCCTATGTACAAGAATATAACTACTATAATACTGCTCCTATGTACAAGAATATACTACTATAATACTGCTCCTATGTACGAATATAACTACTATAATACTGCTCCTATGTACAAGAATATAACTACTATAATACTGCTCCTATGTACAAGAATATAACTACTATAATACTGCCCTATGTACAAGAATATAACTACTATATACTGCTCCTATGTACAAGAATATAACTACTATAATACTGCTCCTATGTACAAGAATATAACTACTATAATACTTCTATGTACAAGAATATAACTACTATAATACTGCTCCTATGTACAGAATAAACTACTAATACTGCTCCTATGTACAGAATATAACTACTATAATACTGCCTCCTATGTACAAGAATATAACTACTATAATACTGCTCCTATGTACAAGAATATAACTACTATAATACTGCTCCTATGTACAAGAATATAACTACTATAATACTGCTCCTATGTACAAGAATATAACTACTATAATACTGCTCCTATGTACAAGAATATAACTACTATAATACTGCTCCTATGTACAAATATAATATATAACTACTAGTAAGTTACTGCCTCCTATGTACAAGAATATAACTACTATAAATACTGCTCCTATGTACAGGAATATAACTACTATCAATACTGCTCCTATGTACAAGAATATAACTACTATATACTGCCTACTATGTACAGGAATATAACTACTATAATACTGCTCCTATGTACAAGACTATAACTACTATAATACTGCTCCTATGTACAGGAATATAACTGCTATAATACTGCTCCTATGTATGATGATATAGAGCAGGAGGTCTTCATGTTTCAGTAGCCGCGCTGTATTATAGCGGTGTGTGGATGCTGCACTGGGATTAGTAAGGAAGACAAATGTTCTGGACCAGAGAACCCATGTCGGATCTCTCGCTGCCCGGCGCTGGCTGCTTGTTATGATAATACCGTATTTGGTTAGGCGGTATGTGCGGAGTGTTCACACTTGTGCTCCTTCCAATGATGCAGAACGCGCTGCTGCCCCCGGGTGCCTCATAGACGCTTGAATTAAAAGTCGAATCCGTTGTTTTCATTTGGTGTTTGCGGAACATATGACACAGACGGAGTGAGAGTCATCCATCCCTGCGGAGCGCATCACCCTCAGCTCGGAGCTGCACAGTAATTGTGTTTTGTATGCAGAACATCTTGGAGCGCAGTTGCCTCACGCACTCATGTGATGGCGGTATAAGTGCCTATAGACGGTATTGGCCACGGCGGTGGATGGAGCCGCAGCTCTGGAGGATCATTATGTAGGATTGGCATAATAAAATCTGGAGTGGCGCACGTGACGTCCCCAATGACCGGATTCTGCCGTTTTCACAAGCTGCGCTGGAGGGCAAACAGGTGTGTAATAACTCCGATAAGAGGTGCGGCCCAATTACAGCATTAACCCTTCTGATGCCAAGGGAAGCAAGTCCTGAGATGGATTCTACAGATTAGAGCGTTCCATGCCGTTTTTGTTTTGCCCACTTCTGATATTTTGACTTTAGGATTTAGAAGGGGAAATTGGGGCCCTCTATGTAAGGGCCACAGCACAGTCACATGGTATCAGTGATAAGGTCTCTTAGTTTTTGTAAAACAACGCTGACAACGTTACTGCAGGTGCTGATAGAAGGTGTCAGAACCAATGGCCGACTAGAACATGGGCACTTTAGGTGACCTCTTTGGTCCTGAGGTTTAGACTGCACAGATGCAAATCGAGATTTTTTTCATGTTTCTTTTTTCAAAAATCGCAGCAAAATTCAGAACAAAGTAAAGTGCGCACTGATCCCCCAAGATACGATGCACAGTGTGTGGTGCAAGATCTACAGAAGGACCTACAAAGAGTCACATGACCTCAGCAGGTCCTTAAGCCAAATGGAAAGCAGGAAAGAGAGGAGGAGGAGGAGGTGTTTTGTTAGGGCATGAGGTCTGATCTGGGGTCTGTGTTAGTTTAGGTGGTTTTGAGTTTGAATGTAATTAGGGGGTCTGCTCTCAGTCTGCTTTTAAGCGTTCTGACTTGGGGGGTTCTACTTATTTCAGTGGTCTCTTCAGTAGCTGCATTAAGGGAATTTGGTTTAGAGGCTTTAATTAGGTGTATTAATTTTGGGGGTCTGCTCAGGAGGCTGTATTTAGAGAGTCTGGTTTAGGGTGTATTTATTTTGGGGGTCTGCTCGGGAGGCTGCATTTAGAGTCTGGTTTAGGGTGTATTTATTTTGGGGGTCTGCTCGGGAGGCTGCATTTAGAGAGTCTGGTTTAGGGTGTAATCATTTTGCGGGGTCTGCTCGGGAAGCTGAATTTAGACAGTCTGGTTTAGGGTGTATTTATTTTGGGGGTCTGCTCGGGAGGCTGCATTTAGAGTCTGGTTTAGGGTGTATTTATTTTGGGGGTCTGCTCGGGAGGCTGCATTTAGAGAGTCTGGTTTAGCGTGTATTTATTTTGGGGTCTGCTCGGGAGGCTGCATTTAGAGAGTCTGGTTTGGGGTGTATTTATTTTGGGGGTCTGCTCGGGAGGCTGCATTTAGAGAGTCTGGTTTAGCGTGTATTTATTTTGGGGGTCTGCTCGGGAGGCTGTATTTAGAGAGTCTGGTTTCGGTGTATTTATTTTGGGGGTCTGCTCGGGAGGCTGCATTTAGAGAGTCTGGTTTGGGGTGTATTTTTTGGGGGGGTCTGCTCGGGAGGCTGCATTTAGAGAGTCTGGTTTGGGGTGTATTTTTTGGGGGGTCTGCTCGGGAGGCTGCATTTAGAGAGTCTGGTTTGGGGTGTATTTATTTTGGGGGTCTGCTCGGGAGGCTGCATTTAGAGAGTCTGGTTTGGGGTGTATTTTTGGGGGGGTCTGCTCGGGAGGCTGCATTTAGAGAGTCTGGTTTGGGGTGTATTTTTTGGGGGGGTCTGCTCGGGAGGCTGCATTTAGAGAGTCTGGTGTGGGGTGTATTTATTTTGGGGGTCTGCTCGGGAGGCTGCATTTAGAGAGTCTGGTTTGGGGTGTATTTTTTTGGGGGGTCTGCTCGGGAGGCTGCATTTAGAGAGTCTGGTTTAGCGTGTATTTATTTTGGGGGTCTGCTCGGGAGGCTGCATTTAGAGAGTCTGGTGTGGGGTGTATTTATTTTGGGGGTCTGCTCGGGAGGCTGCATTTAGAGAGTCTGGTTTGGGGTGTATTTTTTGGGGGGGTCTGCTCGGGAGGCTGCATTTAGAGAGTCTGGTGTGGGGTGTATTTATTTTGGGGGTCTGCTCGGGAGGCTGCATTTAGAGAGTCTGGTTTGGGGTGTATTTTTTTGGGGGGTCTGCTCGGGAGGCTGCATTTAGAGAGTCTGGTTTAGCGTGTATTTATTTTGGGGGTCTGCTCGGGAGGCTGCATTTAGAGAGTCTGGTGTGGGGTGTATTTATTTTGGGGGTCTGCTCGGGAGGCTGCATTTAGAGAGTCTGGTTTGGGGTGTATTTTTTGGGGGGGTCTGCTTGGGAGGCTGCATTTAGAGAGTCTGGTTTAGCGTGTATTTATTTTGGGGGTCTGCTCGGGAGGCTGCATTTAGAGAGTCTGGTTTGGGGTGTATTTTTTGGGGGGGTCTGCTCGGGAGGCTGCATTTAGAGAGTCTGGTTTAGCGTGTATTTATTTTGGGGGTCTGCTCGGGAGGCTGCATTTAGAGAGTCTGGTTTGGGGTGTATTTATTTTGGGGGTCTGCTCGGGAGGCTGCATTTAGACAGTCTGGTTTAGGGTGTATTTATTTTGGGGGTCTGCTCAGGAGGCGGTATTTAGAGAGTCTGGTTTGGGTGTATTTATTTTGGGGGTCTGCTCGGGAGGCTGTATTTAGACAGTCTGGTTTAGGGTGTATTTATTTTGGGGGTCTGCTCGGGAGGCTGCATTTAGAGAGTCTGGCTTGGGGTGTATTTATTTTGGGGGTCTGCTCGGGAGGCTGCATTTAGAGAGTCTGGTTTGGGGTGTATTTATTTTGGGGGTCTGCTCGGGAGGCTGCATTTAGAGAGTCTGGTTTGGGGTGTATTTTTTGGGGGTCTGCTCGGGAGGCTGCATTTAGAGAGTCTGGTTTAGCGTGTATTTATTTTGGGGGTCTGCTCGGGAGGCTGCATTTAGAGAGTCTGGTTTGGGGTGTATTTATTTTGGGGGTCTGCTCGGGAGGCTGCATTTAGAGAGTCTGGTTTGGGGTGTATTTTTTGGGGGGGTCTGCTCGGGAGGCTGCATTTAGAGAGTCTGTTTCTTGGGTCTGTAGTCGTTTAGTGGGTTCTAGTCTGGTGAGTACACCGACACACTGTGGAAAACCAATCCACACAGAGACTGACCCGCGGTGAAGATCATATCAGTCATGAACTGCGCTCACTCCTCACCTGTGCCCCCCCCACGGACCTCTCTCTGAGCAGACCCTTTATATTGCGTCCTCTGCCAATAACCGCGCGCACTGAGTAATGGCCTCTGTCAGGCGGCAGCGCATTCTGTTCTCTCTCTGAGACGCGCGGTTCTGGTGGCTAAGTACAAGTGACAGTTTAATGGGGTCCTGGTCAGACGGCACTTCATTAGGTTTTGACGTCTTGTAGATTTTAGAGTTTCATCCTTGGATCGAGGCGGGGGAGGGGGAGAGGAGATTGATTGAGACGAAAGGATCGACTTCCGCACTTCCATCTCTCAGGGGCACAGAATAAACTGGCAATCGATAGCGCCAGTTATATCACTGGTGTCCGAAAACCCAGACACTCGAGCGACAGCAAAAGATGGAAGAAAGAAGCCAAGGATCCGAGAAAGGGAAGAAATCACTTCGATGCCACGCGGTGGTTTCAGTCTTACCCAGCGGCACTGGAGTGCCGGGTTTGAATCCTGTACGGATTGTATGAAGAGGTCAATGGGGTCCCTGTGGCTACCTGGGTCCTAGTGGTGGCCAGAGCTGCCAATGGGCCCAAGTTCAGCGGCCGATCCTGACCGAGCAGCTCCTCTGTCCTATCATCACTATGATCAGGCTGGAGGATGAAGCCTAGAATGTATGGGTCTCGGGAGGTTTTGCATCTTGCATGCTGTGGGTCCTCCTGCGTTTTTAGTGGGATACAATGGGGCTAATCGGCACATGGACAACCATTGGTTAAAAGCAGGTCCCACACAGAAACTGCTCCAAGAAGGAACATGTCCGTTATGGACATAAGAACAGTCCATGAAGATAACAAGCCCTAGGGTTGGGTTTAGGGTGAAGGTTGGTGGGGTGGAGGACATGGGTTCGGAGGATCGTTGGGGGATGGGGCTGGATTCTCCTAAGGACCCATACATTCTAGTCACAATTGAGCCTAGATAGTTAGGTAACCAGTGGACCCCGGGTATACAGCATTAACCCTTTGACTACTACCCATCAGAAACCTTTACTGCTTTAGACCAGCAGGTACATTGACATTATTCCCTGATTTCCCTAGACCCAAATGTAGGGATACCTACATTTACCCTTTCACTACTCAAGACCACCAGCAAAATGCTAGACCACCAGGCCTACCAACATTAACCCCTTCACTGTCCTAGACTACAGGGATAAAAACAATGACCCCAACACTGCCCAAGACCACCAATGATGTGCTAGACCACAAGGCATACCAACATTAACCCCTTCACTGTCCTAAGCCACCAGAGATGCAGATTGCAAACATTGATCTTTTCACTTTCCTAGACCACCAGGGATATAGACACTAACCTTCACTGCTCTACGTCTCTGGAAATCCGTCTGCTTTATAGCTAATTATTACGGTGCTGTATGTGAATTTTTTTTTAATGTGGTTCTGTATGGTGCGATTTACAACGAGCAGCGCCCGGGCCCCAAACGATTTACAGCAAGCAGCGCCCGGGCCCCAAACTGCAGCACTCATTAGAGGGAACATTGCCAGGGCTACAGCCTAAAGGTACGTGTAGGCTGCGGCCCGCCGGTGTGGAAGCAGTATGGTGATGCTTTACACCCGGGTCTATGTGCCTTCAGCCACGCCCCTGAGGAGCCCATGCACTTCTACAAGGCCCTACTGTCCCTCCAGATCTGTATAATATAATACAATATCCAACAGATGTCGAAGGCATTTACCAATGTCTACCCATGATGGCTGCCTCTGATGTATAAGCGTATAATGTCACCCATAGGATCCCTAACACAAAGCACAGTATACGTTAGTTGCGGCACGTTTCTGTATGGAAGTGTAGCAGAAAGTAGAAAGATGTATTCTGCTATATTCCATCCCAGTGAAGGAAAACAAATGCTCTTTTGGCCTCTGTCTGGTGAATGTACTGTATGATGTGCAGCATCTAGAGAAGAACATCTCCAAAAACATATGAAGACCCCATATGGCGGCACACTAAGTAGTACAGAACTGTAGGGGCTCCTCCCAGGTCACTGCACACAGCCTACCGTACATGGCTCTGCCTCAGCGCAGCATCTGTATGTTCTCCACATGTTCTTGTGAGGTTCCTTTGGTTTCTGTTCACTCTCCAAAAATACTGAGACGCTAATCGGCTTCACATGAAATGGTCGAGATATAATACGGCATTTATACTGTGCGCCCTACATACCGCAGAGATGGGGGGGATTCATATGTAACTGGAGACTGGATTCGGGGGATACTATATCTCCTGATGGAGGGCGCCTAATCCTAACCGGAGACTGTCGCCACCGGTCCCTAAAGTCAGAGATTCAGCAATGGTGGAATATATAACGCGTCGCATTATACGCTTATCATTTCCAAAGGAAAAACACTTCTTATAATATCATGTAAGATTACATAATACCGTCATACGGTGTCACTGCAGTTTTTGCTGAGGCAGAAATTCCAAACTTCTACACAAGATAAAATGTGTGGAAATATTGGATCCTGCGCCGAGAAGATCCAAAAACTTGTGTCTCAATATTTATATTATTAGATTATTTGTATCAAAAAGTAACAATGATAAGAATGATAGTAATAGTCAGAGTAAGAGCCTGAGCCCTGTGAAATAAAGTATGTGAACCCCGGGTCAGGGAGGGAAATATCACATAGCAGAACCCCTTTACCCCGCACTGCAGACAACAGGCAAAAATTACGGCAAATGTGGAATTTCTTGTCCGTTTGCTTTTTGAACAAGAAATTCTGGAAGCAGCAACAGGACGAAGCAGCAGAACTTTCCACGGGCCGCGCGCCGCGCTCACACAAGGTCCCCAAACCCTTCATGTTCATACGTTCAAACTAACA
This sequence comes from Bufo gargarizans, assembly GCF_014858855.1. Taxonomy (NCBI): domain Eukaryota; kingdom Metazoa; phylum Chordata; class Amphibia; order Anura; family Bufonidae; genus Bufo; species Bufo gargarizans. The sequence continues at coordinate 214,080 of NW_025334073.1, read as the reverse complement.
CGGACCCAGCCAGTCTCTCACCTGATCTCACTCAAATACTCATCCTTCCTCCTACAGTAAGACTCATACTTACACCAACACTAATACTGAGAACTAAACATACTCACACTCATACTCTTACACACTCAGAATTATATATAATATTATGAGTCTTACTCTGACGCACTCATATTGATATTCATCCTCATTCGTAATCGCACATTTATATTAATTCAGTCATGATTATATTGCATTTATTCGCAATCAGAGTCAGATTCATAATCCCTCTCATACACACACACATACATCAACCTATTCATACACTTACTCACCCACTCAGTCATACTCCCATTTACCCATCAATTATACATACAGTATACTCACTCATACACCTGATCACCCATTTTTCCTACTCACCCATACACCCACCTATTCATACACCTACTCACCCACACTCCCATTTATTTATCTACTCGCTTATACACCTACCCATTCATACACTCAATCACAGGTTCATTTACCCACTCACCCATTCATACAGTTATTCACCCATACATCCACTCATTAACCCACTCTCTTATACACTCACCCTTTCATTTACCCTTTCCCATTACCATTTACTCTTTCATACACTCACTCACATTCATTTAGGCTCACAGTAGATGAGTAGATGACACCGGCGATTGTCCGGAGGGAAGTATTCCTTCTTGACAATCGACTGCCCATTAGCAGCATGGGGAGGAGCGATCGTTATGCCATCGCTCGTGACCGGCAGCGGATTGTGATTACACAGCGAGATCTGCGGCCGATAAACAAGGATTTTTATACCCGCTGAAAAATGCCAAGAGTTTTCTCTGTAATCGGCAGCAGTATTACACTGCCACACTTATTAGCGAGGATCTGCACAATTATCTGTCCCTCTAATATAAGCTTAACACTTACAAAATCACTCAAACATACATTCATTTACCCATTTACTCATACGCCCACTCATTTATTTACCTACTCATTCATACACCCATTTATTTACCTCATTCATTAATTTACCCACTCACCTATTCATGCACTCACTCTCTTATACACCCACCCACTCATACACCCACTCATCTATTCATACACTCACTCTCTTATACACCCACCCACTCATACACCCACTCATTCATACACTCACTCTCTTATACACCCACCCATTCATACACCCACTCATCTATTCATACACTCACTCTCTTATACACCCACCCATTCATACACCCACTCATCTATTCATACACTCACTCTCTTATACACCCACCCATTCATACACCCACTCATTCATACACTCACTCTCTTATACACCCACCCATTCATACACCCACTCATCTATTCATACACTCACTCTCTTATACACCCACCCATTCATACACCCACTCATCTATTCATAAACTCACTCTCTTATACACCCACCCACTCATACACCCACTCATCTATTCATACACTCACTCTCTTATACACCCACCCATTCATACACCCACTCATTCATACACTCACTCTCTTATACACCCACCCATTCATACACCCACTCATCTAGTCATACACTCACTCTCTTATACACCCACCCGCTCATACACCCACTCATCTAATTATACATTCACTCTCTTATACACCCACCCATTCATACACCCACTCTCTTATACACCCACCCATTCATACACTCACTCTCTTATACACCCACCCATTCATACACCCACTCATCTATTCATACACCCACTCTCTTATACATCCACCCATTCATACACTCACTCATCTATTCATAAACTCACTCTATTATACATCCACCCATTCATACACTCACTCATCTACTCATACATTAACTCTTATACATCCACCCATTCATACACTCACTCATCTATTCATACACTCACTCTCTTATACACCCACCCATTCATGCACTCACTCTCTTATACACCCACCCACTCATCTATTCATACACTCACTCTCTTATACATGCACCCATTCATGCACTCACTCATCTATTCATACACTCACTCTCTTATACATCCACCCATTCATGCACTCACTCATCTATTCACACACTCTCTCTCTTATACACCCACCCACTCATCTATTCATACACTTTCTTATACATCATACACTTTCTTATACATCATACTCTTTCTTATACACTCACTCACGCTCACACTCATGCCAACCATCAAAGCCTCTTCTTATGCAGAAAGAAACAGAGGACACTGACCGGCCTCTGCTTTGAGCCATAGGGGAGACTGGAGCGATTTCTTGCTTCTATACAGCTTTTTGTCGCCTCCTGTTCGCCCCCACCAAGCTGCTCCTGAACGGAGAGAGGACTGATCAGTGGTCAACGTCTTACTACGTGTTCATTTATACACTGTATATACTGTACACCTGAGGCTGCAGAGCAAGACACGGCAAGAAGACAAGCGGCGCCTGTATCTCACCATCACGTAATGTTACAGGTGAGAAGGCGGCTGACTACGACTACCGGAGCGGTCATGTGACTGAAGTTCTCACACAGGGAGTTTTTCGGATTATTATAGTTTTATATTTATTAGTTTTATCTAAAGACTAAATTACGGGACATTCCTGGAAGTTTCCGTCCACCATGAGGCCAGCGGGTTCAGGTCATCCGTACAGAGCAGCAGATGGGGGGACAGCGATGGTTTCATCACCTTCCGTGAGAAGATGGATAAAATACCCGGACACTAACGCGCCATCTGTTCCGGCTGAACGCTACGCGTTTCCTGGGAGACAGATTCTCTCATTTTCTCGTTATATTTCTCTGACTAAAAATATAAAGAAAATTCTGAAAACTGAACAGAAGGATGAAGCCCGAGAAACGCTGACAGACAAGCATATCCGGACATAAAAGATGGGGGGCTCGTAGCCCCTCCGATAAATCCTGTGCAGGCGCTTTATCATGTTCTGGATAAGACTGGGCGACAACCAATGATGGCTGATAATCTCCTCGTGCAGAGTTGTCAGCCAGGTTTACTAGACTTTGCCTAATCAAAATCACTTCCGCTCTCTCCAAGGAAACAACCCCTTTAAGGGCTGTAATGGCGGCCATATTGGTGGTCACCCGGCTTGACCAGATATGGACACGAGAATAAAACAGCTAAGACAACGGGACAGAAGACGGTCAGCGAGGGGATTCTGACTTCTGCATAATGGAAGGGTTAAGATCTCTGCTTGCTGTTATTTAATAGGAAACTGCTCAATGGGTGATCAGTCCTGGTCAAGTTATGGACACACGGATAAACAGATCTGACAACTGGGTCATGTGTGTCCATCACATCACCAGGACTGATTATTCTCTGGGGGAGAGGGGGTTCACATTTAATGACATGTACTAAACAATTTAATATAGATAGTACATTACAATGTTGTACAGGTTTTCGTTTATAGAAAGGGACAGACCTTGTGGAAAAGCATTTGAACCCCCCGGAACCATAATACGAGAAGGGCCTTCCAGACTGACGACCCTCCCCGGTACGGGGGCCACTTATCAGGATGAGCACCCATTACCAGAGCCGCGCTCTCCGGCCGCCATCGCTCCGTGTCTGGTAATCGCTGAAGAAGAGGTGATGGATGAAGATGATGACCATGATAATAATGATTATGACGATAATGATTATGACGATTATGATGATAATGATTATGACGATTATGATGATAATGATTATGACGATTATGATGATAATGATTATGACGATTATGATGATAATGATTATGACGATTATGATGATAATGATTATGACGATTATGATGATAATGATTATGACGATTATGATGATAATGATTATGAAGATAACAATGAAGATTATGGTGATGAAGATGATGATGACGAAGATGGTGATTATGACCATGATGATGATGATGAAGATGACGATGAAGATGATGATTATGAAGTTGATAATGATGATGGAGATGATGAGCCGCTGTCACCGGGGATAAGGTATGTAGGTGTATGGCTTGGGCTCCACCATAGTTTGGGGTCATGAGGAATGAATGTGGATGGGAATGGCTGACAGCCGGGTCTATAACGTGGGGCCCCATCCTGTACCCTGCCCCCGAGCTCCAAGCCCCCCCTTCCCCGTGTCCCTTACCAGTTTTATTAGTGAGGCGGAAAGTGATGGATTTATCCGGGATCCCGCAGACGTTGCGCACAGACACCTGGCACGTGTAGTTGGCGTAATCCTGAGGACGCAGGTTCTTCAGCTTCAGCACTTTGGTTTCACCCTAAATAAAGAGAAACGAGTGAGAGAGCGAAATATACAGAAACCGCTATGTACGGGTACTGCAGAGGGTATCTAAGCCTACCGTGTGCGATACTGCCTGCTGAGCTGTGTATCTAATTCTGTACTGTGTGATACTGTCTGCTGAGCCGTGTATCTAATCCTATCCTGTGTGATACTGTCTGCTGAGCTGTGTATCTAATCCTCTCCTGTGTGATACTGTCTGCTGAGCTGTGTATCTAATCCTGCCCTGTGTGATACTGTCTGCTGAGCTGTGTATCTAATCCTATCCTGTGTGATACTGTCTGCTGAGCTGTGTATCTAATCCTATCCTGTGTGATACTGTCTGCTGAGCTGTGTATCTAATCCTATCCTGTGTGATACTGTCTGCTGAGCTGTGTATCTAATCCTACCCTGTGTGATACAGCCTGCTGAGCTGTGTATCTAATCCTATCATGTGTGATACTGTCTGCTGAGCTGTGTATCTAATCCTATCCTGTGTGATACTGTCTGCTGAGCATCTAATCCTATCCTGTGTGATACTGCCTGCTGAGCTGTGTATCTAATCCTATCCTGTGTGATACTGTCTGCTGAGCCGTGTATCTAATCCTATCCTGTGTGATACTGTCTGCTGAGCCGTGTATCTAATCCTATCATGTGTGATACTGTCTGCTGAGCCGTGTATCTAATCCTATCCTGTGAGATACTGTCTGCTGAGCTGTGTATCTAATCCTATCCTGTGTGATACTGTCTCTTGAGCTGTGTATCTAATCCTCTCCTGTTTGATACTGTCTGCTGAGCTGTGTATCTAATCCTATCCTGTGTGATACTGTCTGCTGAGCCGTGTATCTAATCCTATCCTGTGTGATACTGTCTGCTGAGCCGTGTATCTAATCCTATCCTGTGTGATACTGCCTGCTGAGCTGTGTATCTCATCCTATCCTGTGTGATACTGCCTGCTGAGCTGTGTATCTAATCCTATCCTGTGTGATACTGTCTGCTGAGCCGTGTATCTAATCCTATCCTGTGTGATACTGTCTGCTGAGCCGTGTATCTAATCCTATCCTGTGTGATACTGTCTGCTGAGCTGTGTATCTAATCCTATCCTGTGTGATACTGTCTGCTGAGCTGTGTATCTAATCCTATCATGTGTGATACTGTCTGCTGAGCCGTGTATCTAATCCTATCCTGTGTGATACCGTCTGCTGAGCTGTGTATCTAATCCTATCCTGTGTGATACTGTCTGCTGAGCTGTGTATCTAATCCTATCCTGTGTGATACTGTCTGCTGAGCCGTGTATCTAATCCTATCATGTGTGATACTGTCTGCTGAGCCGTGTATCTAATCCTATCCTGTGTGATACCGTCTGCTGAGCTGTGCATCTAATCCTATCCTGTGTGATACTGTCTGCTGAGCTGTGTATCTAATCCCATCCTGTGTGATACTGTCTGCTGAGCTGTGTATCTAATCCTCTCCTGTGTGATACTGTCTGCTGAGCTGTGTATCTAATCCTATCCTGTGTGATACTGTCTGCTGAGCTGTGTATCTAATCCTATCCTGTGTGATACTGTCTGCTGAGCTGTGTATCTAATCCTGTCCTGTGTGATACTGTCTGCTGAGCTGTGTATCTAATCCTATCCTGTGTGATACTGTCTGCTGAGCTGTGTATCTAATCCTATCCTGTGTGATACTGTCTGCTGGGCTGTGTATCTAATCCTGTCCTGTGTGATACTGTCTGCTGAGCTGTGTATCTAATCCTATCCTGTGTGATACAGTCTGCTGAGCTGTGTATCTAATCCTATCCTGTGTGATACTGTCTGCTGAGCTGTGTATCTAATCCTATCCTGTGTGATACTGACTGCTGAGCTGTGTATCTAATCATATCCTGTGGGATACTGTGCACACAGTACTACAACCCCCATCATAGTCTGGTGATGCATCTCAGGGCGTCCTGGCTCATGATGAACGCCATTGGCTACTTCTCGTACCTAAATATAGAGCGGCAATAACTTCTATTTAAGACATAACAAATCAATTACCTATTTAGTCTCTGCCAACTGTTCTCTGCATCTTTTCTACAATAAAGACATAACCAATCAATTACACATTCGCTCAGCTGCTGCAGTATGGCAGCCACTGACCTGCCCTTGGAACACAAGGCCTCGTTAAATCTGCAGTGGTATGAACCCGAACCCCTCCCCCACCGCAGAGAGTATGGGGAGCCCCCAGCCATCATATCATATATGTAACCGCTATATTACATCATTTATGTAACCGCTACATTACATCATATAAGTAACCGCTATATTACATCATATAAGTAACCGCTACATTACATCATATAAGTAACCGCTACATTACATCATATAAGTAACCGCTATATTACATCATATAAGTAACCGCTACATTACATCATATATGTAACCGCTATATTACATCATGTATGTAACCGCTATATTACATCATATATGTAACCGCTATATTACATCATTTATGTAACCGCTATATTACATCATGTATGTAACCGCTATATTACATCATATAAGTAACCGCTATATTACATCATATAAGTAACCGCTACATTACATCATATAAGTAACCGCTATATTACATCATATAAGTAACCGCTATATTACATCATATAAGTAACCGCTATATTACATCATATATGTAACCGCTATATTACATCATATAAGTAACCGCTATATTACATCATATAAGTAACCGCTATATTACATCATATAAGTAACCGCTATATTACATCATATATGTAACCGCTATATTACATCATGTATGTAACCGCTATATTACATCATATAAGTAACCGCTATACTGATGATGTCAGATCATGTAATGAGAGAGCTGGGTCTCCGCAGAACTCACAAGTCCCATAAACCTGGCTGATTAGATCTAAGGCCGCTCCAGGTGATGGATGATGAGGGTTGTTACCACTGACCTGCCGCCTGCACCTGTGTCCCAGCCCTAGGGATGTTCCTTGTGACACAGACCTGGACTTGTTGACCTGCTCTGATACTATGTGGATACATTTTTGGGGATTTTTATTTTCATTTGTAATTTTTTGAAGACTGATCTAGAACCAGTCCAGAGGGTTAGAACGTATGAATGGTAATGAGGAGGTGACAGTCACGCACAACATCCAGAAGAGCGAGCTCTGGTGTCCGGTGTACTGTGTAAAGCTGGAGCTGAGTGATCAGCGTGTCCCGGTCATCACAGGTCATATGATGGTCCTATGAGGCATTCCTATGGACCACTGCTACACGAGAAGAGTGGTCATTGTGACACGGTGGTGACATACAGTGTAACATGTCTCTGCATGGCAAAAACATCAGTAATTGTGTCACAGATACAATCATTATACAATGATTAGTGCAAATCACACCGTCCTCTTACATCTCATTACAAGTTCTAGCTATTCCTAGTGCATGTTCACCTTCAGACCGTGTTCACACCATAGTTAGAGCAGCGGTTAGGACCCCTTGCCATGCTGAGAACCGTGACGTGGTGCATGATGGGCTCCGATATCTCCATGACTGGAATATATTGGCAAAAGTCTCAGCTTTTAATACCTGCATTTATGTCTTGCCAGCATAGTCAGTGTTATATCTGTTTGGTGCATTCTCTCTCTGTGTTTTATACAATGATTAGTGCAAATCACACCGTCCTCTTACATCTCATTACAAGTTCTAGCTATTCCTAGTGCATGTTCTAGAGTTCTTCTCATTACATGTTCTAGCTGGTCTTAGTACATGTTGTAGAGTTATTCTTGTTACATGTTCTAGCTATTCCTGGTACATGTTTTAGAGTTATTCTTGTTACATGTTCTAGCTATTCCTGGTACATGTTTTAGAGTTATTCTTGTTACATGTTCTAGCTATTCCTGGTACATGTTTTAGAGTTCTTCTTCTTACATGTTCTAGCTATTCCTAGTAGATGTTCTAGACTTCTCAATACATGTTCTAGCTATTCTTCATATATGTTCTACAGTTTATTGTTACATGTTCTAGCTATTCTTCGTATATGTTTTACAGTTCTTCTTGTTACATGTTCTAGCTATTCCTAGTAGATGTTCTAGAGTTCTTCTCTTTACATGTTCTCGCTATTCCTAATACATTTTCTACAGTTCGCCCTGATACACATTCTAGCTATTCCTAGTACATGTTCTAGTTATTTCTGTTACATGTTTAAACTTGTAACATGTGCTTGAGTTATTATAACATGTAGCAAAGTGATTCTTGTTACATGTAGTAGTTATTCCTGTTACATGTTCTAGAGTTCATTTGTTATATGCTCTAGTTATTCTTCTTACATGTTCTAGTGTTCTCCATGGCACATGTTCTACAAATATTCCTTCCACATGTTCTATGGTTCATTTGTTACATGTTCTAGTTATTCTTATGTTTTAGATTTTTGAGAAAAGAGGGAAAAAAAACTGTGCCGTGCACTAGATAGTGTAGAACAGTTGTGGGGCACCAAAGATAAGATACATAAGGCGTGTGTGGGAATGATGTCACCTTGTTGGGTTGTGATAAGCCACAACCACTAATAAAGCGGTAAGTGACCCAGGCGATGGTTATTGACAGGTATCCAAACAATGCCACAGCAGAACACCGGCTGTGAAGAAGGGGCAGCATCCCCAAAATGCATTATGGTTTCATAATCAATAAAGCTTGGACTTTCCTCAACTGGTTGAGCATTGGAGTCCGTATTTTCCACGGTGGTGCCTTGAGGTGACCCAGAGTCTACTGTACATGTTAAGGATTTATACCTGCTACGTGTTCTAGAGCTGATTTGTTACATGTTATAGTTACTCTTCTTAGTTTTTCATTCTATCTGTTCTATAGTTTTTGATACCACATGTTCTAGAATTGTTCCTGTTACATTTTCTAGAGTTATTCGTACTTTGTTACATGCTCTGGTTATTCTTAGATGTTCTAGAGTTATTTGTAACACATGTTCTAGAGTTTTTGCGGTTAAATGTTCTAGAGTTCTTGCTACATGTAGTGGAGTCCTCCCTGTTACATCTTGTGGAGACCACCCGGATCGTCTTGCAATGTGTAGATTTACATTATTGTTATTAGACTGTTTTGTGTTCTGTATGTTTTGTGACACCAGGGAATCCTCCAATCTCTCGCCATCAGGGATGAAACTAAAAGGAATGGATTGAGAAGTCTCTCTCCCTGACAATCAAGGCCACCGATTATCTCTCCCCAGAGCAGTTTACCAACAGCTCAGTGTGGAAGTAATGACTGGCACCGAAACAAAGGGATACAATGTAGCACAACGTAGTTCATCTGAGATGAGACTTCCTGCTGTGATAGAGGGAGAAAGCTCTGCCTCATTCATAGATAGCTGCTGACGATGATGCTGAAGAGATCACAAAAGATTCATGGGTTCTGAATAGCTTCAATTCAGATTCCAAACCTTATCATTTTTTGCTATAAACCATCTAACCAGAGGGGTAACATGAAGCTACCGCACCCCAGTGCAAAATCTGTAACAGGATCCACACCGAGAGGTGTCCTCTCCTTCAGACCCGGGTTGTGACGTCTACATCTAAACTCCCTATATCTACATACATAGATCTTCTACTGACACCAGGAGGGGTTTATACCCCCAGAATAAGAGGTGCTGCGAGAGATGGAGGAATCCCATCCACAGAACGCTTCCTGCGACATGGAGGGATGCAGATGTAAAAGTGGTAAGAAGATAGATTCGTCTCGGTATTTTCCCCGAGAGGACTAATTTATTTCATCCATCTTGCAGACACAGCTCTGACAGGAGAAGCTTATCCTGATGGGTCATGAATGACAAGTGAATCAGTGACATTTTGCATCCACGATAATGGATTCCAAGCGAGCCCGGGATCTTCAGAGGTTTTTCCGAAGAAGCAGCGAAGATGATGAGTTGTTAGACGGCAGAGAAACTTTCCAATCCCATTATCGTCTGCAGGAAGATGATCTTAATTTACTGCAGGAAGTGGAGCTTCATTAGATGTGGTAATAGGGTTGGCAGCGGGCGCATATTGATTCACTGTCTTATCTATAAGGACGCGTGTAGAGTTATGATATTAAGAGGTGATTAATAAGACAGCACGAAGAACGGGCAGGGGCCAGATCTGGAGGAATCGGGGAGGGCAGCCAGGAAAAACTAAAAGGTTCAGCCGAAAATTCATTCTATCTAAATGTTTTTCCATTGCTCATCAGACTTCAGGAGATGAGAAGATCCTTGAGACGTAAAAAGAACTCCCCCAGAAACTCATCACTTCTCCAGGAAAGTCACGACAAGTGGATTTTCTTTATTCCTATTTTAACTCGCTAATTTGAAGAGTCATCTTTCAATTTTCTTGAGTACCATACAGTTATGGCAGGATGGGGTGGATGTAAGTCAATTCAGAGAGCGGCCCCAAAGCAAGACTACAGTGGCCCCATCCTCCTGGTTATGGTCCACACCAATTTACACCAGGGGTATAGTATAACCTGAAGATCTTAAAGGGGTTTTCTGAAAGTTAGATACTGATGGCCTACTCTCAGGACAAGTCATCAGTATCAGATTTGTGGGGCTTTGATATCTGGCACCCCCGACAGCCACTGGCACCAAAAACGATACAATGGATGGAAGGCTTCGTTGATGGTGGACTGCAGCTCAGATCCCATTCACTTGAGAGCTGCTGCAGCCAGCTGGATGGCGACTTCTGCTTCCAGCTCCGTAAACTGTTTAGTTTCTGGTGATGGTGGCTCCCCGAAACTGTAGAAGATCATTGGGGTGATGGGTGTTGGCCCCCACCAGTCTGGATGAACTATACTAAGGATAGGGTTACTGGATCCCTTTAGGTTCCATAGGCTAAACCTATACTGATCTACCCCTTCAAACTCTACGTCATTCCTACGGGGGGAGAGCTATGAAAAATGTGGATTTGGCCAACTGAATCTGGTTTCAACCTTCCACGAGTCGTAGAGCAGGTGCAGGTGCTGGGTCTATGGGTTGGCACATTCATGCAATTTATTGTGTGGCACGCAACCAAAATATGGCTACCAATAGACCTTAGACTGGCTGCAGACCTGCTATGGATGGACTTGTGTGTAGATACGGGGTGTGAGGGGGTGAAACAGACAACATGCACATTCATGTGAAAGCAGAGCAGAGGATTTGTTTCCTCCACAAGATTATGATACTAATTAATAAATACTCTTAACATAAATTAACGTTTCACTTGTCTTCTTTGAGTCTGTAAGGCAGAGCACCTTGTGCTGCACTCAAAGCATAATTTGGGTGCTTAATGGTCCTATGTAATGGGACACATAACATTGAGATGGCATCAGGAAAAGGAGCTGCGCTCTTGTTATTCACGATCGTTGCTCTGTAAGGAACTCAGAGATAGATGTGGAATTTGCCGGACGTATCTGTCATGTGAAGAACAATGTTTGGATTTGGCTGTTAGCTCCGGACCATTACCCTTCAGACAACACCTATTTATACATCGTCAATTGCCGGTAGAATGATATTCCCCAGAGAGGAAGGGCTGAGATCGTCTGGTACATCAGAGAAACATGAGAAAACCAACATCAGACATGACGGATAATGATGGACTCACAAACACACTGTTCACTGGGGAATGAACCAGGACAAAGATCTGTCCAGCATCTGAATACAGAGATTATTATACCAGAAGTAATGTCCATCCTACAGGCTGAGGAGCCGTCCAGCATCTGAATACAGAGAATATTATACCCAGAAGTAATGTCCATCCTACAGGCTGAGGAGCCGTCCAGCATCTGAATACAGAGATTATTATACCAGAAGTAATGTCCATCCTACAGGCTGAGGAGCCGTCCAGCATCTGAATACAGTGATTATTATACCAGAAGTAATGTCCATCCTACAGGCTGAGGAGCCGTCCAGCATCTGAATACAGAGATTATTATACCAGAAGTAATGTCCATCCTACAGGCTGAGGAGCCGTCCAGCATCTGAATACAGTGATTATTATACCAGAAGTAATGTCCATCCTACAGGCTGAGGAGCCGTCCAGCATCTGAATACAGAGATTATTATACCAGAAGTAATGTCCATCCTACAGGCTGAGGAGCCGTCCAGCATCTGAATACAGAGATTATTATACCAGAAGTAATGTCCATCCTACAGGCTGAGGAGCCGTCCAGCATCTGAATACAGTAGATTATTATACCAGAAGTAATGTCCATCCTACAGGCTGAGGAGCCGTCCAGCATCTGAATACAGAGATTATTATACCAGAAGTAATGTCCATCCTACAGGCTGAGGAGCCGTCCAGCATCTGAATACAGAGATTATTATACCAGAAGTAATGTCCATCCTACAGGCTGAGGAGCCGTCCAGCATCTGAATACAGAGATTATTATACCAGAAGTAATGTCCATCCTACAGGCTGAGGAGCCGTCCAGCATCTGAATACAGTGATTATTATACCAGAAGTAATGTCCATCCTACAGGCTGAGGAGCCGTCCAGCATCTGAATACAGAGATTATTATACCAGAAGTAATGTCCATCCTACAGGCTGAGGAGCCGTCCAGCATCTGAATACAGTGATTATTATACCAGAAGTAATGTCCATCCTACAGGCTGAGGAGCCGTCCAGCATCTGAATACAGAGATTATTATACCAGAAGTAATGTCCATCCTACAGGCTGAGGAGCCGTCCAGCATCTGAATACAGTGATTATTATACCAGCAGTAATGTCCATCCTACAGGCTGAGGAGCCGTCCAGCATCTGAATACAGAGATTATTATACCAGCAGTAATGTCCATCCTACAGGCTGAAGAGCCCTCCAGCATCTCAATACAGAGATTATTATACCAGAAGTAATGTCCATCCTACAGGCTGAGGAGCCGTCCAGCATCTGAATACAGAGATTATTATACCAGAAGTAATGTCCATCCTACAGGCTGAGGAGCCGTCCAGCATCTGAATACAGAGATTATTATACCAGAAGTAATGTCCATCCTACAGGCTGAGGAGCCATCCAGCATCTGAATACAGAGATTATTATACCCAGAAGTAATGTCCATCCTAGAGGCTGAGGAGCCATCCAGCATCTGAATACAGTGATTATTATACCAGCAGTAATGTCCATCCTACAGGCTGAGGAGCCGTCCAGCATCTGAATACAGAGATTATTATACCAGAAGTAATGTCCATCCTACAGGCTGAGGAGCCGTCCAGCATCTGAATACAGAGAATATTATACCCAGCAGTAATGTCCATCCTAGAGGCTGAGGAGCCGTCCAGCATCTGAATACAGAGATTATTATACCAGAAGTATTGTCCATTCTACAGGCTGAAGAGCCATCCAGCATCTGAATACAGAGATTATTATACCAGAAGTAATGTCCATCCTACAGGCTGAGGAGCCGTCCAGCATCTGAATACAGAGATTATTATACCAGAAGTAATGTCCATCCTACAGGCTGAGGAGCCATCCAGCATCTGAATACAGAGATTATTATACCCAGAAGTAATGTCCATCCTACAGGCTGAGGAGCCGTCCAGCATCTGAATACAGAGAATATTATACCAGAAGTAATGTCCATCCTACAGGCTGAGGAGCCGTCCAGCATCTGAATACAGAGATTATTATACCCAGAAGCAATGTCCATTCTACAGGCTGAGGAGCCATCCAGCATCTGAATACAGAGAATATTATACCAGAAGTAATGTCCATTCTACAGGCTGAGGAGCCCTCCAGCATCTGAATACAGAGATTATTATACCAGCAGTAATGTCCATCCTACAGGCTGAGGAGCCGTCCAGCATCTGAATACAGAGAATATTATACCCAGCAGTAATGTCCATCCTAGAGGCTGAGGAGCCGTCCAGCATCTGAATACAGAGATTATTATACCAGAAGTAATGTCCATCCTACAGGCTGAGGAGCCGTCCAGCATCTGAATACAGAGATTATTATACCCAGAAGCAATGTCCATTCTACAGGCTGAGGAGCCGTCCAGCATCTGAATACAGAGATTATTATACCAGAAGTAATGTCCATCCTACAGGCTGAGGAGCCATCCAGCATCTGAATACAGAGAATATTATACCCAGCAGTAATGTCCATCCTAGAGGCTGAGGAGCCGTCCAGCATCTGAATACAGAGATTATTATACCAGAAGTAATGTCCATCCTACAGGCTGAGGAGCCATCCAGCATCTGAATACAGAGATTATTATACCAGAAGTAATGTCCATCCTACAGGCTGAGGAGCCGTCCAGCATCTGAATACAGAGAATATTATACCCAGCAGTAATGTCCATCCTAGAGGCTGAGGAGCCGTCCAGCATCTGAATACAGAGATTATTATACCAGAAGTAATGTCCATCCTACAGGCTGAGGAGCCATCCAGCATCTGAATACAGAGATTATTATACCCAGAAGTAATGTCCATCCTAGAGGCTGAGGAGCCGTCCAGCATCTGAATACAGAGATTATTATACCAGAAGTAATGTCCATCCTAGAGGCTGAGGAGCCATCCAGCATCTGAATACAGAGATTATTATACCCAGAAGTAATGTCCATCCTAGAGGCTGAGGAGCCGTCCAGCATCTGAATACAGAGATTATTATACCAGAAGTAATGTCCATCCTAGAGGCTGAGGAGCCGTCCAGCATCTGAATACAGAGATTATTATACCAGAAGTAATGTCCATCCTACAGGCTGAGGAGCCATCCAGCATCTGAATACAGAGATTATTATACCAGAAGTAATGTCCATCCTACAGGCTGAGGAGCCATCCAGCATCTGAATACAGAGATTATTATACCAGAAGTAATGTCCATCCTAGAGGCTGAGGAGCCATCCAGCATCTGAATACAGAGATTATTATACCCAGAAGTAATGTCCATCCTACAGGCTGAGGAGCCATCCAGTATCTGAATACAGAGATTATTATACCCAGAAGTAATGTCCATCCTAGAGGCTGAGGAGCCGTCCAGCATCTGAATACAGAGATTATTATACCAGAAGTAATGTCCATCCTAGAGGCTGAGGAGCCGTCCAGCATCTGAATACAGAGATTATTATACCAGAAGTAATGTCCATCCTACAGGCTGAGGAGCCATCCAGCATCTGAATACAGAGATTATTATACCAGAAGTAATGTCCATCCTACAGGCTGAGGAGCCGTCCAGCATCTGAATACAGATAATATTATATCCAGAAGTAATGTCCATCCTACAGGCTGAGGAGCCGTCCAGCATCTGAATATAGAGATTATTATACCCAGAAGTAATGTCCATCCTAGAGGCTGAGGAGCCGTCCAGCATCTGAATACAGAGATTATTATATCCTACATAATGTCCATCCTACAGGCTGAGGAGCCGTCCAGCATCTGAATACAGAGATTATTATACCAGAAGTAATGTCCATCCTACAGGCTGAGGAGCCGTCCAGCATCTGAATACAGAGATTATTATACCAGAAGTAATGTCCATCCTAGAGGCTGAGGAGCTGTCCAGCATCTGAATACAGAGATTATTATACCAGAAGTAATGTCCATCCTACAGGCTGAGGAGCCGTCCAGCATCTGAATACAGTGATTATTATACCAGAAGTAATGTCCATCCTACAGGCTGAGGAGCCGTCCAGCATCTGAATACAGAGATTATTATACCAGAAGTAATGTCCATCCTAGAGGCTGAGGAGCCATCCAGCATCTGAATATAGAGATTATTATACCCAGAGGTAATGTCCATCCTAGAGGCTGAGGAGCCATCCAGCATCTGAATACAGAGATTATTATACCAGAAGTAATGTCCATCCTAGAGGCTGAGGAGCCATCCAGCATCTGAATATAGAGATTATTATACCCAGAAGTAATGTCCATCCTACAGGCTGAGGAGCCGTCCAGCATCTGAATACAGAGATTATTATACCAGAAGTAATGTCCATCCTAGAGGCTGAGGAGCCGTCCAGCATCTGAATACAGAGATTATTATACCAGAAGTAATGTCCATCCTACAGGCTGAGGAGCCGTCCAGCAGCTGAATACAGAGATTATTATACCAGAAGTAATGTCCATCCTACAGGCTGAGGAGCTGTCCAGGTACTGAAACAAACATCTGTTCTACAGACATGGTCCTGGTGCTGGAGAAAAATTGACTACAGCCATGTTTTTTTATCTTTCATGGTTTCGTCAGGGTTTAGACTCTAATAATACGGATTTCTCAGGCTATATCAGTAATTACATTTTTACTATGGGGAGAACTTTCAGAAAACGTGTCTAGTGGAACCTCTACAATTACTTTATTACAACTGTAATTGTGATGCCTCTTGATGTTGTCTTCTAGAGAGCCTCAAATCATATTCCAAGGTCCAGAAGGCATTATTCCACAGAACCCTGGAATGGATTATAATCTCTGCTTTCAGCACCTGGATATCTCCTCAGCTACAGCGATGATAAACTCCACAGGCGCAGTACCTTTATACAGAACGCCACTTGCGTTATACAGAGGTCCATTAAAATTCTCTAAAACAATGGGTGAACCCTAGTAGTAATTGGCTTGAGTGTTCTCCAGACCAAGCAATCTGCAAATATTTGAGATGATAATGGAGCAGGGTGCAATTTGCAAACTATCAGACTGCTACATTAGGAAAAGTGTAGACCATGGTTGTAGCCCAATAGTCAGCCGCTCCTCATCTGCCCTGGGCGCATTATACATCAGATTCTTTTTTTAACTCTTTATTGTCTGCCACATGGCCAGTTGTGATTGATTAGTCAGTATAGATGGCTCAGGAGAGTGATGACTTCATGTAATTTAGAGACCGAGAACATTCACAGAACGTATTGATTGATAAATTGACTTTGTGGAGAGACATAATGTTTCATCCTGTCCATCCCTCCTCATTATTACTAGTAGTGGGTAAGACTGCAGACTATAATAGGCCCGGATATCCTGTAGAATAAGCTATTTAATTGTATGAAACTCCATCATGATAGTCAATAGCGGCCACAAGGTGACATGATGTAATAGTGTGTTCCATAGGACTACACGTAAACCTACTGCTTGATCTGTACGTGGTTACATGAGGAGCAAGGAGGCAATGGAGCTCCTGTATCAACGGTGTCAGAACCGTAACAAGACGCATTGGACTGAATGCAAATTGTAAAACATTTTTTCATTTACATCTTGTGATATAATAAATTTGTAGAACTCAGGACAGGTATCAGGAAGCCCCCAAAAATATGCCAAAATGCAATGAATGAAGCCAGAATCTGCCAGCTTTTGGGTCTTTTTAAGGAGATATAATCTATATTATTTATCTAGAAGCCTGAGTGGTGGAAGTGACAATGAATCTGAATCTTATCCTGAGAGTACTGCCTTACCTGTGTGTAGAGAGGCTCGTAGATGTCCACACCATTGTCCTGATTGTGTGACAGAGTCTCCGTTTCCCGTTTCCAGATGAAGCGAGCAGGTGGGTTGGAGCTGACAGTGCATCGCAGGAACACGGTCTTCTCCTGGTAGAAGCTCCCTCTAACGTCACTGATGGTCTGGTGAATGGTTAAAATGGGTTCATCTAGATCTGGAGGGAAGGGTTGCAGTGCGCATTTATAAACTTTGTGATGCATAATGGAATTACTCAACTTAACATCTTAGTTATATTTTAAGAACCCATTAATTTCTACAGGTCACCAAACAAGAAAGCAATGCACATTTCAAAGTACTAACCCACCACCTAAATAAAAAAGAAATAAAAAAACTAACCAGTCATCCAAAAAACTAAACCATCTTCGAAGAAGCCAATCTACCACTCAAGAAACCCACCAAGAAACTGACCCAACAGTAAAATCCATTAAAAAAAACATTCAATCCACCATTCAATAAAAAAACTCTCTCCAAGAAACTAACCCATCATCCAAGAAACCAACTTACCAAACAAGAAACAAATCCATCAACCATTGAACTAAGAAACCAAAAAATTTCAGCTTTGAAACCACACTGCCATCGCATCCAAGAAACCAATCCACACAGGAAACCCACCATTGAAGAACTAACCCATCAACTACCAATCAAGGAAACAGTTTACCATCCAATGAATAAACTAACTAATTAAGAAATAAGAAACCAGCTCAGCGTTCAAAAACTCAACTCACCTTTCAGGAACCCAAACCACCATGGAAGCAGGCAATCAACAATCCAAGAAAAAAAAAAAAAAAAAACATGAACATAAGAACCTACTGACCATCCAAGAAACCAATCCCCCAACCAGTAAACTAATCAAGAACCAAAGTCACCGTCCAATAAACAAAACCTGCCCAAGGAACTAACTGAATAACCATTAAATCAACCCATTATTCACAAAACCCAACCAGTGGTTTAAAAAGCAACCCAGTCTCCTGCTGGATGACCCAAGATGAGGTCTGATGGAAAGTAAAGAAGACCTTATTCAAATTCCCAGGGAATTATCTTATGTCTTGAACCAAGGTCAACGCCTACACTCCTAACCCGAACTAACCAATGTTTGTTCAGATAGAAGTCATTGGTCAAGTAGACAAAGTGACTGTGTCGGTTATATACAAGGTGTGGGTGGAAACGAGTGGGCATGCCCGAGATAAATAAATAGAATCCACCTATCGTGCTTTGGACCATGATGCTTTGCAGCAGACCATTAATAGCAATATAACATAAAATAATAGTTTACTATGGATCCCCAAATTATTGGGAGAGAATGTACAGTATGTGTATGAAACACGGGGTGCTCCATGCTGACTCCAAGACCGGAATATTTGTCCTTGGTCATGTGGTTAGAAGCTCTACTTGATCCTGGACAGCTGCTTCCCTGCTGTCTCCACTTTCCTGGGAAACATAAATATTCTTGAAATAAGAATCTAAAGGGACCAGGGAAAGGTAGAGCATAGGACATATAAAACCTGTGTTACAAAAACCATGGTGGGAGAGGGTGAGGGCGATATACGTAAATACCAAATCCAGCTCCACCATGGAACGGGAAATCACAGGTTAATAGGAGGCTTCAGGAGGCTTGTACATAACAGAGAAAAATCAGATAAAAGAGACATTAATTAAAGAGATGGAAGGTGCTGATCGATGAGAAGGTCGTCCG
Source organism: Bufo gargarizans (assembly GCF_014858855.1). Taxonomy (NCBI): domain Eukaryota; kingdom Metazoa; phylum Chordata; class Amphibia; order Anura; family Bufonidae; genus Bufo; species Bufo gargarizans. The sequence goes on along the minus strand of NW_025334073.1, from coordinate 194,737 downwards.
GGAGAAAACAAGGCTCAGGCTCTCATCACTTAATGAATAATCCTCCAGTGACTCAATCCCTCCGCTCCCTTTTATCTGTGGCCTGACCCTTCTCATAATTAAGTGGATACCCCAGAGAAACCACTAACACTTCACTTGTAAGAGGCTGATCCCCACCGAGCGGAGCTGAGAAAGCAGAACACGGGGCACAGGGCGGAGCGGCCGAGAGAGGACATGAAACGGCACTTCAGTTATAGACAGGAGAAACAAAAAGCATCAAATGTCATTATGAGACACTATTATATTCTCCACAGGGGGGCAGTATTATAGTAGTTATATTCTTGTACATAGAAGGCAGTATTATAGTAGTTATATTCTTGTACATAGAAGGCAGTATTATAGTAGTTATATTCTTGTACATAGGAGGCAGTATTATAGTAGTTATATTCTTGTACATAGAAGGCAGTATTATAGTAGTTATATTCTTGTACATAGGAGGAGTATTATAGTAGTTATATTCTTGTACATAGGAGGCAGTATTATAGTAGTTATATTCTTGTACATAGGAAGCAGTATTATAGTAGTTATATTCTTGTACATAGGAGGCAGTATTATAGTAGTTATATTCTTGTACATAGGAGGCAGTATTATAGTAGTTATATTCTTGTACATAGGAGGCAGTATTATAGTAGTTATATTCCTGTACATAGGAGCAGTATTATAGTAGTTATATTCTTGTACATAGGAGGCAGTATTATAGTAGTTATATTCCTGTACATAGGAGGCAGTATTATAGTAGTTATATTTTTGTACATAGGAGCAGTATTATAGCAGTTATATTCCTGTACATAGGAGCAGTATTATAGTAGATATATTCTTGTACATAGGAGCAGTATTATAGTAGTTATATTCTTGTACATAGGAACAGTATTATAGTAGTTATATTCTTGTACATGGGAGCAATATTATAGTAGTTATATTCTTGTACATAGGAGGCAGTATTATAGTAGTTATATTCTTGTACATGGGAGCAGTATTATAGTAGTTATATTCTTGTACATAGGAGCAGTATTATAGTAGTTATATTCTTGTACATGGGAGCAGTATAATAGTAGTTATACTATAGTACATTGGAGCAGTATTATAAGTTATATTCCTGTACATAGGAGCAGTATTATAGTAGTTATATTCTTGTACATGGGAGCAGTATAATAGTAGTTATATTCTTGCACATAGAAGGCAGTATTATAGTAGTTATATTCTTGTACATAGAAGGCAGTATTATAGTAGTTATATTCTTGTACATAGGGGGCAGTATTATAGTAGTTATATTCTTGTACATAGGAGCAGTATTCTAGTAGTTATATTCTTGTATATAGGAGCAGTATTATAGTAGTTATATTCCTGTACATAGGAGGCAGTATTATAGTAGTTATATTCTTGTACATAGGAGCAGTATTCTAGTAGTTATATTCTTGTATATAGGAGCAGTATTATAGTAGTTATATTGTTGTACATAGGAGCAGTATTATAGTAGTTATATTCTTGTACATAGGAGCAGTATTATAGTAGTTATATTCTTGTATATAGGAGTCAGTATTATAGTAATTTTATTTTTTACATAAGAGTAGTATTATAGTAGTTATATTTTTGTACAGTGGGACAATATTATAGTACAGTTGTGGTCAGTATGGTAGCAACTTAGAGTCGACTTAATATTAAAGGATCACTGGACAGTTTTATGTGTTTGTAAGTTTCCTCCACTTCTCCATTATCTATTTGTTAATCTTTCTTGTCTTTCATTTCTTAGTTTTTAACACTTGATGCTAAACCAAATACATCTGAAACATAATTACTTTTGTGGCCGCCCTGCTGGGCCAATGAGATGAATACCAGAGAATGGCTGTTAGTTAGATGTTTTTCGGGGCCCTGTGATGATCTGCTGGAGCGCTCCTCTGATGGAATCGACGTTCATTGTACGGCAAAAATTAAAAAGAACAAAAAAAATCTGATTGTGTTAAAGAAACTACTCTGAAAGAAGACCCCGGCGTCCCGGAGAGATGTAATCAAATCAATTTGTGTATGATAACGAGATTCTTGAATTTCCAGTCGTTTCTCCTCTTGCAGAATGTCACTACTGTCAGCTGGAAGTCCAGGTTATTTCCTACTGAAAAAAGAAATTGGAACGCAGAGCAGGAGCGTTCGCCAGGAGAGAAGCGCAGCGTACGAGGTGGGGCTGGAGCTGTGACAGGAGGCTTCTCCGCTATTCCAGAACCTGCATATTATCCGGAAGGACAGATGGTGTCAGCTCCAGATACAACACAGCTCTTCAGTCGTCTTCTGTTCCACATCTCATCTAAACACAGTGTCTCTGAGCCATGAGATCACACGGCTCCATAAAAAAACCAGACAGCTGGCAAGATGGCAGGGAAATCGCCAGGTACTCATTACCCTGTGGCTCGAGTGACTGATGTTTTTACCTCTGCCAACTCATCTTCTGTAAGAAGCAGACGCAGCACCACATAGGCTAATATTGTGTCTTAAAGGGGAACTAAAGCCAAAAAAGAACAGCCAACAAAACGTAACAGAATCTGCTCATGTGTCTCATGTGTCTGTTATTTACGTTGGTTTGTTAGATATCACAATTGCAGACCAAGAAAAGTAAACTAATAATGCAATGCATTGTTCGCTCAGGCTGCAACCATGACTTCTTCCCCCTCTCATGTAAGTGCATGTGAGATACGAAGTATAAGAGGGGGGGGCCGGGATAGGTCTGGATAACTTTTGCCTACACAGCGAGAGTGGCCATTTTGTTGGAAATAATCTCCTAGTTAGTATTAAGTGCAAAGAGATTTGATTACCACCATGTTGAGGTGCCATAGACTGCAGAATACTAAATTTACCGAGATAAATCCCCCTCCCCATTCCTAAATAGTGTCATAGCTAAGACAGACTTGTCTTTCAGGATCTTGGGAAAGCTGGGTTGCCACCATGTGGAGCTGTAATAGTCTGCAGAATACTAAATCTACCGAGATAAATCCCCTTCCTCATTCCTAAATAGTGTCATAGCTAAGACAGACTTGATATTCAGGATCCTGGGAAAGCTGGGTTACCACCATGTAGAGCTGTAATAGTCTGCAGAATACTAAATCTACCGAGATAAATCCCCCTCCTCATTCCTAAATAGTGTCATAGCTAAGACAGACTTGACTTTCAGGATCTTGGGGAAGCTGGGTTACCACCATGTGGAGCTGTAATAGTCTGCAGAATACTAAATCTACCGAGATAAATCCCCTCCCCATTCCTAAATAGTGTCATAGCTAAGACAGACTTGTCTTTCAGGATCTTGGGAAAGCTGGGTTGCCACCATGTGGAGCTGTAATAGTCTGCAGAATACTAAATCTACCGAGATAAATCCCCTTCCTCATTCCTAAATAGTGTCATAGCTAAGACAGACTTGATATTCAGGATCCTGGGAAAGCTGGGTTACCACCATGTAGAGCTGTAATAGTCTGCAGAATACTAAATCTACCGAGATAAATCCCCCTCCTCATTCCTAAATAGTGTCATAGCTAAGACAGACTTGACTTTCAGGATCTTGGGAAAGCTGGGTTACCACCATGTGGAGCTGTAATAGTCTGCAGAATACTAAATCTACCGAGATAAATCCCCTCCCCATTCCTAAATAGTGTCATAGCTAAGACAGACTTGACTTTTAGGATCTTGGGAAAGCTGGGTTACCACCATGTTGAGGTGCCATAGACTGCAGAATACTAAATCTACCGAGATAAATCCCCCTCCCCATTCCTAAATAGTGTCATAGCTAAGACAGACTTGACTTTCAGGGTCTTGGGAAAGCTGGGTTACCACCATGTGGAGCTGTAATAGTCTGCAGAATACTAAATCTACCGAGATAAATCCCCTTCCTCATTCCTAAATAGTGTCATAGCTAAGACAGACTTGATATTCAGGATCCTGGGAAAGCTGGGTTACCACCATGTGGAGCTGTAATAGTCTGCAGAATACTAAATCTACCAAGATATATCCCCCTCCCCATTCCTAAATAGTGTCATAGCTAAGACAGACTTGACTTTTAGGATCTTGGGAAAGCTGGTTTACCACAATGTGGATCTGTAATAGTCTTCAGAATACTAAATCTACCAAGATAAATCCCCCTCCCCATTCCTAAATAGTGTCATAGCTAAGACAGACTTGACTTTCAGGATCCTGGGAAAGCTGGGTTACCACCACGTGGAGCTGTAATAGTCTGCAGAATACTAAATCTACCAAGATATATCCCCCTCCCCATTCCTAAATAGTGTCATAGCTAAGACAGACTTGACTTTTAGGATCTTGGGAAAGCTGGGTTACCACAATGTGGATCTGTAATAGTCTTCAGAATACTAAATCCACTGAGATTAATCTCCCTCCCCACTAAAATATATACAAATAAAACCCAGACACCAGTCAGTGAGATACAATGCCTGTTCTGATGGAAAACTTCCCCGTCTGTCAGTATCCGATCTTTGTCTCCGTGTTACTGAAGCGTGTGGCGGTGTTACCATAATGTTATGGTCCTGGGTTTAAGGCCTCAGACGAAGATGATATAAAAAGGGTCTGTTGTCAGGTGCTGCTGGAGATGAGTCTGGAAGTATGGTCTTTTTTTTTTTTTTAAGTGGACAGGACTACAACTACCAGCATGTCCAGATTGTTATTATGGGACATCACTAGACATTACATAAAGAGAGATATAGGAGGAAAGAACTAGAACTCCCAGCATGTCTAGATTGTTATTATGGAGAGTCAGTGGACATTATAGGGAGAGGTATACAAAAAAAGGCAGAACTACAACTCCCAGCAAGTCCAGACTGTTATTTTGAGGCATTAGTAGCCATTCCATGGAGAGGGATACAAGAAGAAAGAACTACAACTCCAAGCATGACCAGACTGCTATTATGGAGTAGCGATGGACATTATAGGGAAAGGGGTATAAGAGGAGAGAACTACAACTCTCAGCATGTACAGACTGTTATGGGGCATCAGTGTCCACTACATGGAGAGGAATATAAGGGGACAGAACTATAAACCCCAGCAGGGTCAGACTTTTATTATGAAGCATCAGTGGAAATTACATGGAAAGGTTTATAATAGTAGAGAGCTACAACTCCCAGCATTTATAGGATGTTATTATGGGCTACCAGAGGACAATATAGTGTGAGGAAGAGGAAAAAACTACAACTCCTAGTATTTGACAACTTATAGAGGAAAGCACTAACCGCTCACACACCGCACAGGAGCTCCGCACACACGGTGACTCAGGTCCTGTCTCAGTTGGTAAATGGCTGGAGAGGAACGAGCAAAGAAGATGATAGATATCAGGGGAGGGGGAGAGAACGGGCAGCGCATCGGTCAATGGGGTCAAGCCCTGTCCCTCTCCAGAACTTCCTGTTCAATGTGGAGCATATCCACCAAGCCATTCTTTAGCCGAAGATGGGGAGGACTAGCACCGGGGAGACTCAGCTGTGCGCTCTATGGACTGTAAGTATTGGCATGATTTAGGTTTTTTCCTGGGTTTCGTTCCCCTTTAATAAAAAGTTCCAAATTCTTGAACCCGATACAAAATGTTCCTGCGATCCCGGCGGATTCCAGAACCAAACGTTCCTGCTAAACTGATGTGAACTGCTTCTTGTTGTAACAATGCCTGTCCTTATCTGCAAAACGGACAAGAACAGGACATGTTTTTTTGTTTTTTTTGCAGAAATGTGAATCTCCAACATTTAACCTACACAAAAAAACATATATGTTATTTTTGCATCCTGCAAAGTCCAACAAAAAATGTATAGGTTAAGGTATGGTATGTATATATCACCACATACAGATTATACAGTCACCACTAGAGGGAGCTCAATACATACAGATCATATAGCCACCACTAGGGGGAGCTCACTACATACAGATTATACAGTCACCACTAAAGGGAGCTCACTACATACAGATTATACAGTCACCACTAGAGGGAGCTCACTACATACAGATTATACAGCCACCACTAGAGGGAGATCACTACATACAGATTATACAGTCACCACTAGAGGGAGCTCACTACATACAGATTATACAGTCACCACTAGAGGGAGCTCACTGCATACAGATTATACAGCCACCACTAGAGGGAGATCACTACATACAGATTATACAGCCACCACTAGGGGGAGCTCACTACATACAGATCATATAGCCACCACTAGGGGGAGCTCACTACATATAGATTATACAGCCACTACTAGGGGGAGCTCACTACATATAGATTATACAGCCACCACTAGGGGGAGCTCACTACATACAGATTATACAGTCACCACTGGGGGGAGCTCACTACATATAGATTATACAGCCACCACTAGAGGGAGCTTACTTCATACAGATTATATAGCCACCACTAGGGGGAGCTCACTACATATAGATTATAAAGCCACCACTAGAGGGAGCTCACTACATACAGATGATAAAGCCACCACTAGGGGGAGCTCACTACATACAGATTATACAGCCACCACTAGAGGGAGCTCACTACATACAGATTATACAGCCACCACTAGAGGGAGCTCACTACATACAGATTATACAGTCACCACTAGAGGGAGCTCACTACATACAGATTATACAGCCACCACTAGAGGGAGCTCACTACATACAGATCATATAGCCACCACTAGGGGGAGCTCACAACATATAGATTATACAGCCACCACTAGGGGGAGCTCACTACATACAGATTATACAGCCACCACTAGAGGGAGCTCAATACATACAGATTATACAGCCACCACTAGAGGGAGCTCACTACATACAGATTATACAGCCACCACTAGGGGGAGCTCACTACATACAGATTATACAGTCACCACTGGGGGGAGCTCACTACATATAGATTATACAGCCACCACTAGAGGGAGCTTACTTCATACAGATTATATAGCCACCACTAGGGGGAGCTCACTACATATAGATTATAAAGCCACCACTAGAGGGAGCTCACTACATACAGATGATAAAGCCACCACTAGAGGGAGCTCACTACATACAGATTATACAGTCACCACTAGAGGGAGCTCACTACATACAGATTATACAGCCACCACTAGAGGGAGCTCACTACATACAGATTATACAGTCACCACTAGAGGGAGCTCACTACATACAGATTATACAGCCACCACTAGAGGGAGCTCACTACATACAGATCATATAGCCACCACTAGGGGGAGCTCACAACATATAGATTATACAGCCACCACTAGGGGGAGCTCACTACATACAGATTATACAGCCACCACTAGAGGGAGCTCAATACATACAGATTATACAGCCACCACTAGAGGGAGCTCACTACATACAGATTATACAGCCACCACTAGAGGGAGCTCAATACATACAGATTATACAGCCACCACTAGGGGGAGCTCACTACATACAGATTATACAGCCACCACTAGAGGGAGCTCAATACATACAGATTATACAGCCACCACTAGGGGGAGCTCACTACATACAGATTATACAGCCACCACTAGAGGGAGCTCACTACATACAGATTATACAGCCACCACTAGAGGGAGCTCACTACATATAGATTATACAGCCACCACTAGGGGGAGCTCACTACATACAGATTATACAGCCACCACTAGAGGGAGCTCAATACATACAGATTATACAGCCACCACTAGAGGGAGCCCACTACATACAGATTATACAGCCACCACTAGGGGGAGCTCACTACATACAGATTATACAGTCACCACTGGGGGGAGCTCACTACATATAGATTATACAGCCACCACTAGAGGGAGCTTACTTCATACAGATTATATAGCCACCACTAGGGGGAGCTCACTACATATAGATTATAAAGCCACCACTAGAGGGAGCTCACTACATACAGATGATAAAGCCACCACTAGAGGGAGCTCACTACATACAGATTATACAGTCACCACTAGAGGGAGCTCACTACATACAGATTATACAGCCACCACTAGAGGGAGCTCACTACATACAGATTATACAGTCACCACTAGAGGGAGCTCACTACATACAGATTATACAGCCACCACTAGAGGGAGCTCACTACATACAGATCATAAAGCCACCACTAGGGGGAGCTCACAACATATAGATTATACAGCCACCACTAGGGGGAGCTCACTACATACTGATTATACAGCCACCACTAGAGGGAGCTCAATACATACAGATTATACAGCCACCACTAGAGGGAGCTCACTACATACAGATTATACAGCCACCACTAGAGGGAGCTCAATACATACAGATTATACAGCCACCACTAGGGGGAGCTCACTACATACAGATTATACAGCCACCACTAGAGGGAGCTCAATACATACAGATTATACAGCCACCACTAGGGGGAGCTCACTACATACAGATTATACAGCCACCACTAGAGGGAGCTCACTACATACAGATTATACAGCCACCACTAGAGGGAGCTCACTACATACAGATTATACAGCCACCACTAGAGGGAGCTCACTACATACAGATTTTATTACAAGACCCGGAGGCGAGTATTGCTATTCTCCTTCTTTACTCTGACCAATAGCAGCAAAGAAAACATAAAAATATTGAAACATGTGATCAGCCCCTCCCCATAGTCCCCCTATAACAGGCCACACCGCCTGCAAAATCCCCTCTTTCTTTGCTGCTGACCGCAGAGATAAGTACCTGTGATATATGTCTGATTGACTGTTCTATTTTATATTGTGTTTTTCCCGATTTTGGCAGTTTTCCGTTGCCTTTTCACAGAGGTTATTGGGTTAATCACCACCCCCTTTTCCTTATGCCTTTATTTCCTTAGGCACAGCTCTGGGGACCCCCCCTTTTTTCTGGGGCACCTCTATTGTAGGTGTGCTAATGCTATAGTTTGATGGTATAGTGGTCTTCCCTATGTAGACATCCCTGGTTCAAGTCCCAGGAGAGACTTATTTCTCGTTTTGTGTCTTTTCCTGCTTTTATTTTAGGTGTATTTTGCGGCTGCTGGCTGTGCTTCAGTCCGCTCACCCCCCTCTCTTTTCCCCCTCACTGGGGTTCGTTCCCGCCGCGGCTCACCTTTCATCTTGCCGCCGGCTGTCTCTCCTGCTGCCGCTTCGCGCCGCCCGAGATCTCGCGAGATCTCGGGCACTTCCGCTTTCGGTTCCCTCTCACTGCGGCGCTCCGGAGCGGCGGCTTCTGCTTTCATAGGATCGCTTCCTTTGCAGGTTTTTTCTCTCAGTGCATCGGTTCTTACTCCCTGGCTGGGAAATCACCTCTTACCAGTGGAGTCGATAGTGGATTAATAAGTGTTAGTGTTATTAACCCTTACCTTCCCACACTATTATTAGAGGCAGGCTGCAGCCAAACAGCATTATGCCCAATACCGATTTCAGTGGGCAGGGCCCAGTGGAGGATGACATTCCCCATGTGGAATTAACCCCTTCTGGGGATGATTGCCAATCAGTGTTGGCTCCTACAGGTAGTTCCCTGGCTTTTCAATCAACCCTGTCTGATGCCATTGCAGCGGCTATGGGTTCAATGACTTCAGTCATTTCCCAGACTATCGCTCAGGCCCTCGCTGCCCATCCAGCTGCCTCTCCTACCCCGCAGCCCGCTATGGTTCCTAAACCAGCCGGGCCAGGGCCAGCCTCCAGAAAAAGAAATAAGAAGGGTGATGATGTTTCCACCAATGTTGGCGCGCCTGGGCCGCGCAAGAGAGCCTGTACGCGTCAGGCAGAACGTACGCGCAGTTGGAAAAGTGCTAGAGCACTACAGGATTTGGAATCCGACTCTGAGATCGGATCCGAGGAGGAGGCTTTAGATGACGCCTTTGAGGAGGCAGAGGAGGACCCATCAGGGGTCATGGATGATAACCCCCTACCCGGGTGTAGCTCCCTAACGTCTGTTGCAGAAGGTATGCCTGCATCTTTGACGGATCCTTCTGGGGAACCCTTGTTCGACCCAGATTCGCTCCACCACCCCCGCTCGGCTGAGTGGTTACCATTGGAGCACGTCTCCAAATATTTGGAGGCTAGAGTGCGCTGTCCTCTTTCCAAAGAGGCTCGCAATAAGCTTAGGGCGGAATGCCCCAGACCTGTCATCCCTAACAGGGTATGCGAGACTCCGGCGGTCGATCCCAAAATGACGCAGTTCCTCTCCAAATCCGGTTGGAACCCGCGTAGGGGTCTGGAGTCGGCGCTACGGTCCTGCCAGGATAAACTCCTGGACATATTTGGCCCGCTAGCTAAGCTATTTGACCTGGCGGAGGTCGCTAAAGCCGAGAACAAACAGGTTGATCCGCTAGAGTTGCGCGAATGGGTACAAAGGGCCATTTGCGTAGCAGGGAACGTGAATACGTCCTTAGCTATAGAGAGGCGAAAGGCCATCCTCTTCAAAATTGAGCCAAAATTGGCTAACCTAGCTCTTACGGAGGCTGGAAAGGAGGCCCAGGGCCTTTTATTTGGAGAACCTTTCATTAAGGACCTCGGGAGGTTTGTGGGGGCTTTTACGGCCCTAGACAAGGCCCAATCCTCTATGAAGAGGGTTTTTCACAGTAGGGTCTCTACCAGGGCCGGCAGCTTCAGGGGCCGCCTGTCCGGCCGTGCCCAGTTTCAGTCCCGTGGTTCGGGCCGAGGCTCCTTCTCCCAGAGGTCTTCCTTCCAGGAGCACAGACGAGAACAGTCTTCGTTCTTCCCTTCACGAGGAAGCTCCTGGCGTCCAAGAGGATATCGAGGAAATCCTGTCTTCTAGACGTCCCTACGGTGAGTCTACCAACTCATTTCAATTCTTTAAAGGCTTGTGTAGGGGGCAGACTACGTCTTTTTTCTCCAGCTTGGTCCCGCATCACCTCAGACCGATGGGTCCTGTCCACGGTCAGGGGTTTCCATATCGAGCTGACGTCCTCTCCACTATCCATCCCACCTCCGCACCCGGCAATACTCTCAGCGGAAAACCGCGTACTGGTCGACTCAGAACTGTCGGACCTTGTCCGCAAAGGAGCCATAGAACCGGCTCCGATGTCCCCTGGCCTGATAATCAGCAATATTTTTCTAGTGGCGAAAAAGGGGGGCCAACTTCGGCCTGTTATCAATTTACGCGCCCTCAACGCGTTTGTCAGATACCGCCATTTCAAAATGGAGGGCATCCATCTCCTTCGGGACCTCCTACAGGTGGGCGATTGGATGGTCAAGCTGGACTTGAAGGACGCTTATCTTACTGTCCCAGTAGAGGACGCGTCCAGGAACCTTCTATGTTTCTCTTGGCAGGACAGGATTTGGCGGTTCACGTGCCTCCCATTCGGCCTATCTTCGGCTCCCTGGTGTTTCACCAAGCTGATGCGTCCGGCTATGGCGTGGCTACGCAGTCGTGGAGTTCGTCTCATCATATATCTGGACGATATTCTGATCATGGCCCAGAATCGGTCAGTATTACTGGATCATCTTCGCTGGACTATGGATCTTCTGTCGGATCTAGGTTTCCTCCTCAATCAGGAGAAATCTTGCCTCACCCCGTCTCACGAGATGGAGTTCTTGGGGTTTCTGGTGGATGCCACGGCAGGGACGCTCAGCCTGCCTCCGGCCAAGGTTCGGTCCATACGGAAGGAGTTGTGCAAAGCCAGGTCGTCTTCCCAGATTTCTTTACGCCAACTAGCCAGGATCATAGGTCTGCTGGCCTCTTCTATCCAGGCGGTTTTCCCAGCCCCGCTCCACTACCAGGCTCTGCAGCGCCTGAAGATTTCCCACCTACGGGCGGGAGCTTCCTATGCGGATTGGATCTCGCTGGACGAGGAGACCAAGGAGGAACTATCCTGGTGGATCCACAATCTGCAAGCTTGGAACGGCAAGGCGATCTTCGGCCATCGTCCGGATTTCGTGGTGGATTCAGATGCCAGCCTGTCGGGCTGGGGAGCTCACTGCGAGGGGATCACGACTGGAGGCGGTTGGTCAGAGGCCGAGGCAGGATTCCATATCAATGCGCTGGAAGCTGTTGGCTGGATCATTTGCGATCAAGAGCTTCACGAGAGACACGGCCAGATCCTGCATCCAACTACGCATGGACAATGTGTCAGCGGTGAGGTACATCAACGGCATGGGCGGAACCCGCTCCACCATCTTGTCTCGTTTGGTGAAGGATTTCTGGGACTACTGTCTAGACAAGGAGTTGATTGTCTTGGCGGAATATCTCCCTGGCGTCCAGAACATTCATGCGGATTGGAGTTCTCGGTATCTTTCCGATTCCAGCGACTGGCAGTATCCAACGGTGTTCCGTTCCTTAATGTCAGGTTTGGGGTCCTTGCTGCATCGACCTGTTTGCTTCCCGTCTCAACTCGCAACTACAACGTTTTTACAGTTGGCGCCCGGACCCGGAAGCCGAAGCGGTGGACGCGTTTCTGCAGGATTGGTCCAGAGATCTGCTTTACGTGTTTCCTCCATTCCAGCTGATCCCCAGGACCCTGATTCATGTGCGACGTTATTCGGCGGATCTGGTGCTGCTGGTCCCATTTTGGAACTCCCAGTCATGGTTTCCTCACCTTCTGGAGATGATGATAGAGATCCCAGTACCTGCTCCCGACATCTCAGACTCTCCTCCGAGGACCGAATCACCAACTACATCCTCTTCTCCTAGACGGATCCCTGCGCCTGCTGGCATTGTCGGATTTCAGGGGACCCTGGGAGGTCCCAGGAGTTTCGGGAACAGCTAGAGTCCTTTTGGAAAATGCGTGGGCCCCAGGCACCAGAAGATCTTACAGATCAGCCTGGGGGTCTTGGGCTCGCTGGTGCGTGGCTAGGGACTTGGATCCCGTATCGGCACCTGTGACGGAGATCTTACATTTCCTATCTTCTTTGTTTGACCAGGGCAAGGCTTACCGCACAATCGGCCTGTTCAGATCGGCTATTTCTGCCTCTCACCACGGGTTTGATGGTACCCCTGCGGGACAACATCCTTTAGTATGTCGTCTCCTGCGCGGTTCTCGGATGTCTCGTCCTCCTAGGCCTAGATTTTCTGCCACTTGGGATGTGTCTCGTGTCCTTTCCTTTTTATCTTCTTGGCCTCAGAATGCGGACCTTTCCCTTCGGCAACTATCGGCGAAGCTCGTCACTCTCTTTTGTCTGATTTCCTGCAAGCGGGTTTCAGACGTCCGGGCTTTGGACTATGATGCACACTCGTACACCCCGGAGGGGGTCTCTTTTGACATCTCGAGGAGGACTAAGACCCACATACGCTCGGTCGCTTATCCTGCTTTCCCGGCTTCACCTTCACTTTGCCCAGTGGCCTGCCTCAAGGAGTATGAGGCTCGCACTTCTCTGCATCGGTCGCGTGAGTTCCCGCATCTTTTCCTTTCGACCATTCGTCCCTTTGCCCCAGTGACCACTCCCACGCTGGCTAGGTGGATGAAGTGGATCATGGAACTTGCGGGAGTAGACACTTCTGTATTTTCGGCGCATTCCGCTAGGGGGGCATCTGCTACCTCTTTGGCGGTTTCTGGCGCCAGACTGGAGGACATTTTGAAACTGGCGGACTGGTCCAGAGTCTCCACGTTCAGGGAATTTTACTTCCGTCCAGGTCCTCACGTTTTCTCGTCAATTATTGAGAATTTATCTTAACTTTGAACTTGCAATACGAGCCTCCGGGTCTTGTAATAAAATCAGGTGATTTTCCTATTTCATGACGTAAAGTCATGATTTTATTAAAGACACGGAGGCGAGTATTGCCCACCCTATGTTTTCCCTCCCTATGTGGGTTTTACAATAGGAATGATTTTGATTGTGTGTCATTTGCATATTGCTTAACTCTATGAGTTTTTTCCTGAGTAGGTTTGTCGCAACCATTTGTTTGTGAATACGATGCACCAATTTGCTTCTATCATGGCTCTGTTTTTCGCCTTCTTTCAGGTTGAGATCGGCCTATTCAGTGGTATCCGTTGGTCTACGTCCTGGTTCGGAGGGTCGGCAGTTTGATTCCAGCCGATCATGTGATGTGGACAGCTTCAGGAGATTCTTCAGCGTTGTTCCTGTTGTTCCAGTTCGCTTCCGGATGGATGGCGCTTTGTTCCCAGGCTGTTCCGGTTCCTGGTTGGCGGTTCAGTTGGACTTTTCGTGTTTGGACTTACAAAGAAAGAGGAGGTTTTGCAGGCGGTGTGGCCTGTTATAGGGGGACTATGGGGAGGGGCTGATCACATGTTTCAATATTTTTATTTTTTCTTTGCTGCTATTGGTCAGAGTAAAGAAGGAGATAGCAATACTCGCCTCCGTGTCTTTAATAAAATCATGACTTTACGTCATGAAATAGGAAAATCACCTGATTATACAGCCACCACTAGGGGGAGCTCACTACATACAGATTATACAGCCACCACTAGAGGGAGCTCACTACATACAGATTATACAGCCACCACTAGAGGGAGCTCACTACATACAGATTATACAGTCACCGCTAGAGGGAGCTCACTACATACAGATTATACAGTCATCACTAGAGGGAACTCACTACATACAGATTATACAGCCACCACTAGAGGGAGCTCCTACTATACAGATTATACAGCCACCACTAGAGGGAGCTCACTACATGCAGATTATACAGCCACCACTAGAGGGAGCTCACTACATACAGATTATACAGCCACCACTAGAGGGAGCTCACTACATACAGATTATACAGCCACCACTAGAGGGAGCTCACTTATACAGATTATACAGCCACCACTAGGGGGAGCTCACTACATACAGATTTATACAGCCACCACTAGAGGGAGCTCACTACATACAGATTATACAGCCACCACTAGAGGGAGCTCACTACTATACAGATTATACAGCCACCACTAGAGGGAACTCACTACATACAGATTATACAGCCACCACTAGAGGGAGCTCACTATATACAGATTATACAGCCACCACTAGAGGGAACTCACTACATACAGATTATACAGCCACCACTAGAGGGAGCTCACTACATACAGATTATACAGCCACCACTAGGGGGAGCTCACTACATACAGATTATACAGCCACCACTAGAGGGAGCTCACTACATACAGATTATACAGCCACCACTAGAGGGAGCTCACTACATACAGATTATACAGTCACCGCTAGAGGGAGCTCATTACATACAGATTATACAGCCACCACTAGAGGGAGCTCATTACATACAGATTATACAGCCACCACTAGAGGGAGCTCATACATACAGATTATACAGCCACCACTAGAGGGAGCTCACTACATACAGATTATACAGCCACCACTAGAGGGAGCTCACTACATACAGATTATACAGTCATCACTAGAGGGAACTCACTACATACAGATTATACAGCCACCACTAGAGGGAGCTCACTATATACAGATTATACAGCCACCACTAGAGGGAGCTCACTACATGCAGATTATACAGTCACGACTAGAGGGAGCTCACTACATACAGATTTTATTACAAGACCCGGAGGCTCATATTGCTATTCTCCTTCTTTACTCTGACCAATAGCAGCAAAGATAAAAAGAAAATATTGAACATTTGAACAGCCCCTCCCCATAGTCCCAGTATAACAGGCCACTCCGCCTGCAAATCCTCCTCTTTCTTTGCTGCTGACCGCAGAGATAAGTACCTGTGATATTTGTCTGTTTACTATTACGGTTATCTTATTGGTTTTCCCCCTTTTTTGGGTTTTGTGGGATATTCTATTGTTTACAGTTGTTTTGTGGGATCTCCCATTGTCTGATGCTGTGTATTTCCTTGGCCCAGCTCTGGTGACCCTGCTAATTCAGGAGTACCCTGTGTGTCCGATTATCCCCTTTGGGGTTATCATCCCCTTCTGTCTGTCCCTTCCCCTATCAGGGTTTTTACTTTTTGACATCTGACTGGTTTTCTCCCAGTCCCTTTCACACTGCGCACTTCCCCTCGGTCTCCCTCCCCCATCCGCTTCTCTTTCGCGCCGCGGCTCACCTCTGATCTTGCCGCCGGCGCTCCTGCTTGCCGCGCTTCGCTCCGCCCGAGATCTCGCGAGATCTCGGGCGCTTCCGCTTCCGGTTTCAGTGCGGCGCTCCGGAGTCTCGGCGCACCCTGCTCTGCATCTGCTCTCCGGCTCCTGTGCTCGGCGGCCCCCCTGCTTACCGGCTCCTGTTTTTTCCTGTCAGGTTTTTATCCCCCACTCTAGTTCCTCTCCCTGGCTGGGGAAAATCCTCACCAGCGGAGTACTTAGGGTAGGATTAGTTTTCAGATTAACCCCTTCACTACAGATATAGAGGCGGGCTGTGTGATTATGCCCAATACAGATCTCAGTGGGCAGGGCCCTATGGAAGAGGATATGCTTCAGGCTGATTTAACCCCTTCTGGGGACGATTGTGATACAGGGACGCCCTCTGCGGATCCTTCCCTGGTTTTTCAAAATACCTTATCCAATGCGATTGCTGCGGCTATGGGATCAATGACTTCGGTCATATCCCAGTCTATTGCCCAGGCCCTTGCCTCCCATCCAGCGCCTCTACCGCCCCACAGCCCGCTACGGTTTCTAAACCAAACCGGGCCAGGGCTTGCCTCCAGAACACGCTTGACTGGTGACGTTGTCTCCACCCAATGTTGGCGCGCTGGGTTCCGCGCAAGAGAGCCTGTACGCGTCAGGCAGAACATACGCGCAGGTGGAAAGTGCTAGAGCACTGCAGGCTACAGCTTCCGGCTCTGAAGTCGGTTTCTGATGAGGAGGCCATAGATGACGCCTTTGAGGAGGCAGAGGACGACCCTTCCGGGGTCATAGATTCTAAGCCCTTACCCGGGTGCAGCTCCATGGTTCGGCAGCAGATGTGTCCTTGACGGACCCGTCAGGGGAACCTCTCTTTGACCGGATTCCCTACACCACCCTCGGTCAGCGGAGTGGTTGCCGTTGGAGCATGTCTCCAAATATTTGGAGGCCCGCGTGCGTTGCCCCCTCTCCAAAGAGGCGCGCAACAAGCTTAGGGCTGAATGCCCCAGACCCATAATTCCCAACAGGGTTTGCGAGACTCCAGCGGTAGACCCCAAAATGACCCAATTCCTCACCAAATCTGGGTGGAATCCGAGGAAGGGTCTGGAGTCGGCCCTGCGTGCCTGTCAGGACAAGCTCCTGGACGTATTTGGCCCCCTGGCAAAGATTTTTGATCTGGCCGAGACTGCCAAGGCCGAGGGTAAGCAAGTAGACCCTCTAGAGCTGCGCGAGTGGGTGCAGCGCGCGATTTGCGTGGCAGGAAACGTTAACACGTCCCTGGCCATTGAACGGCGCAAGGCCATACTTTTCAAGATTGAGCCTAAACTATCCAACTTGGCGCTTACCGAAGCCGGTAAGGAGGCCCAGGGCCTGCTGTTTGGCGAGTCTTTTATTAAGGACTTAGGACGGTTTGTCGGTGCTTTTACAGCACTCGATAAGGCCCAGAGTTCTATGAAACGGGTGTTTCACGGTAGGGTCTCTACCAGGGCCGGCAGTTTCAGGGGCCGTCTGTCCGGCCGTGCCCATTTTCAGTCCCGTACTACGGGCAGAGGCTCCTTCTCCCAGAGACCTGCGTTCCAGGAGCAGAGGCGAGAGACATCTTCCTTTTTCCCTTCCCGGGGAGGATCCTGGAGACCTAGAGGATACAGAGGAAACCCTGGTTCCAGACGACCTTATGGTAAGACCAATGCCTCATTTCAATTCTTTAACTGTTTGTGTAGGGGGCAGACTCCGGCTCTTTTCCCGAGCTTGGTCACGCATCACCTCGGACCGATGGATTCTCTCTACTGTCAGGGGTTTCCACATAGAGCTGACATCTTCCCACCTATCCATTCCGCCCCCACACCCGTCAGTGCTGTCGGTGGAGAACCGCAGGCTTGTGGACTCAGAGCTATCAGATCTCTTCCGCAAAGGGGCCATAGAGCCGGCTCCGGCATCCCCTGGTGCGATAATCAGCAACATTTTCTTGGTGGCGAAGAAAGGGGGCCAGCTACGGCCCGTCATCAATTTGCGCGCTCTCAACGCGTTCGTCAGGTACCGCCATTTCAAGATGGAGGGCATCCATCTCCTTCGGGACCTACTTCTAGTGGGCGATTGGATGGTCAAGTTGGACCTGAAGGACGCTTACCTTACCGTCCCTGTCGAGGACGCGTCCAGGAACCTTCTATGTTTCCTTTGGAAGGACAGAGTTTGGCGGTTTACATGCCTCCCTTTCGGCCTCTCTTCTGCTCCGTGGTGCTTCACCAAGCTGATGCGCCCTGCTATGGCCTGGTTACGCAGTCGGGGAGTTCGCCTAATCGTCTATCTGGACGATATCCTGATCATGGCACAGGATCATGCGGTGTTACTAGATCACCTTCGCTGGACGATGGATCTCCTGTTGGATCTGGGTTTCCTTCTCAATCAGGAGAAGTCCTGTCTCACCCCGGCTCGCGAGATGGAGTTCCTGGGGTTTCTGGTGGATTCCACGGCAGGGACTCTCAGCCTACCATCGTCCAAGGTTCGGTCCATTCGGAAGGAGTTGGGCAGAGTCAAGTCGTCCTCCCAGATCCCGTTGCGTCAACTAGCCAGGATCATAGGTCTTCTAGCGTCATCCATCCAGGCGGTCTTCCCAGCCCCACTACATTACCGGGCCCTCCAGCGTCTGAAGATTTTCCACCTACGGAAGGGGGCTTCCTATGCGGATTGGATTTCCCTGGACGAGGAAACCAAGGAGGAGCTGTCCTGGTGGATCCACAATTTACAAGCTTGGAACGGCAAGGCTATTTTCGGTCATCGTCCGGACTTCGTGGTGGATTCGGATGCCAGCCTGTCGGGCTGGGGAGCTCACTGCGAGGGGATCTCAACCGGAGGCGGCTGGTCAGCGGACGAAGCGGGATTCCATATCAATGCGCTGGAACTGTTGGCAGGTTCGTTCGCAATCAAGAGTTTCACGAGAGACTCGGCCAAGGCCTGCATTCAACTTCGCATGGACAACGTGTCGGCGGTGCGTTACATCAATGGCATGGGTGGTACACGATCCACCATCCTCTCTCGGTTGGCGAAGAATTTCTGGGACTACTGTCTAGACAAGGAGTTGATTGTTTTGGCGGAATATCTTTCGGGCGTCCAGAACATTCGGGCGGATTGGAGCTCTCGATATCTCTCCGACTCCAGCGACTGGCAGTTAGATCCAGCGGTGTTCCGTTCCTTAACGTCTCTTTGGGGGCCTTGCTGTATCGACCTGTTTGCCTCCCGCCTGAACACGCAGCGGCCACGTTTCTACAGTTGGCGCCCGGACCCGGAGGCCGAAGCTGTGGACGCGTTCCTACAGGATTGGTCACGGGGCCTGCTTTACGCTTTCCCCCCCTTCCAGCTGATTCCCAGGACCCTGATTCAAGTACGCCGTCATGCAGCGGACCTGGTTCTGCTGGTCCCGTTTTGGACTTCCCAGTCGTGGTTTCCTCACCTTCTGGAGATGATGATAGAGACCCCGTGCCTGCTCCCGACATCTCAGACTCTCCTCCGAGGTCCGAATCACCAGCTACATCCTCTTCTCCTGGACGGATCTCTGCGCCTGTTGGCGTGTCGAATTTCAGGGGACCCTGGGAGGTCCCGGGAGTTTCGGGAACAGCTAGGGTCCTTTTGGAGAACGCTTGGGCCCCAGGAACCAGAAGATCTTACAGATCTGCCTGGGGATCTTGGGATCGCTGGTGCGTGGCTAGGGACTTGGATCCCGTTTCGGCACCTGTGACGGAGATCTTGTACTTCCTATCTTCTCTTTTCGATCAGGGCAAGGCCTATCGCACGATCAGCCTTTTCAGGTCGGCCATTTCTGCGTCCCACCAGGGGTTTGACGGTACTCCTGCAGGGCAACATCCTTTGGTATGCCGTCTATTGCGTGGCTCTCGGATGTCTCGGCCTCCTAGACCTAGATTTTCAGCGACTTGGGACGTGTCTTGTGTTCTTTCTTTTCTATCTTCTTGGCCTCAGAATTCAGACCTGTCCTTACGGCAACTGTCGGCGAAGCTCGTCACTCTTTTCTGTCTAATCTCCTGCAAGCGGGTGTCTGACGTCCGGGCTTTGGATTATGATGCCCGCTCGTATACTCCGGAGGGGGTCTCCTTTGACATCTCTAGGAGGACCAAGTCTCACATACGCTCAGTCGCTTATCCGGCTTTCCCGGCCTCGCCTTCTCTCTGTCCGGTGGAATGCCTCAAGGAGTATGAAGCTCGCACTTCCCTTCATCGTTCACGGGAGTTTTCTCATCTTTTCCTCTCTACCATTCGTCCTTTTGCCCCGGTGACCACTCCCACGCTGGCTAGGTGGATGAAGTGGGTCATGGAATTGACGGGTGTGGACACTTCCATTTTTTCGGCGCATTCCGCTAGGGGGGGCATCCGCTACCTCTTTGGCGGTGTCTGGCGCCAGGTTGGAGGACATTTTGAAGTTGGCGGACTGGTCCAGGGTGTCCACGTTCAGAGAATTTTACTTCCGTCCAGGTCCTCACGTTTTCTCGTCAATCATTGAGAATTTGTCTTAACTTTGAACTTGCAATATGAGCCTCCGGGTCTTGTAATAAAATCAGGTGATTTTCCTATTTCATGACGTAAAGTCATGATTTTATTAAAGACACGGAGGCGAGTATTGCCCACCCTGAGTTCCCTCCCTATGTGTATGTTTATTATTATGACTGATGTTTATTCTACACGTGTTATTGATTTGTGTCATGCGCATGTTGATCTTAACTCTATGAGTTTTTCCTGAGTAGGTTTATCGCAACCAGTTGATTTTGGATGCCATGTCCCAATTTTGTTACTGTCATTTTCTGTTTTTCACCTTTTCAGGTTGAGACCGGCCCGGTGTGCGGTGTCTGTTGGTCTACGTCATCGGCAGTTTGGTTCCGGCCGTTCGGTTGATGTGGACAGGACGAGGAGCATCCTTCGGCGCTGTTTCCGGCTCTTCCCGTTTCGCTTCCGGATGGAAGGCGGTTGTTGTTCCATGATGTTCTGGACTCTTGGTTTTCCGGTTCTGTTGCATGTTCGGACTTGAGTTACAAAGAAAGAGGAGGATTTGCAGGCGGAGTGGCCTGTTATACTGGGACTATGGGGAGGGGCTGTTCAAATGTTCAATATTTTCTTTTTATCTTTGCTGCTATTGGTCAGAGTAAAGAAGGAGAATAGCAATACTCGCCTCCGTGTCTTTAATAAAATCATGACTTTACGTCATGAAATAGGAAAATCACCTGATTATACAGCCACCACTAGAGGGAGCTCACTACATACAGATCATACAGCCACCACTAGAGGGAGCTTACTACATACAGATTATACAGTCACCACTAGAGGGAGCTCACTATATACAGATTATACAGCCACCACTAGAGGGAGCTCACTATATACAGATTATACAGCCACCACTAGAGGGAGCTCACTATATACAGATTATACAGCCACCACTAGAGGGAGCTCACTACATGCAGATTATACAGTCACCACTAGAGGGAGCTCACTACATACAGATTATACAGCCACCACTAGAGGGAGCTCACTACATACAGATCATACAGCCACCACTAGAGGGAGCTTACTACATACAGATTATACAGTCACCACTAGAGGGAGCTCACTACATACAGATTATACAGCCACCACTAGAGGGAGCTCACTATATACAGATTAAGCAGCCACCACTAGGGGGAGGTCACTACATGCAGATCATATAGCTACCACTTGGGTGAGCTCACTACATAGTGAGTTATAAAGCTTCCTTTAAACTCAATAATATATTTGTGTGCTGTGAACTCATTAGCGCCCCCTAATTGCATCTTCCAAAGCCATTAACTTGATTTACCATAAAACTCAAAACTTAAAAATAAAATAATTTTCATTGTTGGAGATTCCATTGGATCTCCCAGTTGGGCTATAACCATTTTCCAGTCTATTTAGCTCTCCTTCAGTCCTACGATGTGCAGCATTGAGGTTTGATGATGGTTGAGTTCCTCTAATTGTGAGGTGATGGCCAGTAGCTGCGACATTGACTTGGGAGCATGCACCAATAGAGTATTATGAAGGATACATTATGTTATGGAGCCTTCTTTTCAGGGTATTTGGATAGTTCTGAAAACTTAGTTATTTGAACAGAGGACATGGAGGCTTCTGAATCTGTGGGCAGATATATTAGCCTCACGGTAAACCAGAGCAAGATTCTGAGGTCTTTTCTTCCATACCTCACTGTGTCTCCTCTCATTATCCTTCTCCATTACCATCCAGTTTCCACCTCTTTTCCAGTAGACATAAACCTCCTGAGCTCTTGAGCTTATGCCACCTAGTATGCCGGCTGGACTCTACATATGTCTTACAGATAAAACAATGGTCACTGTAAATTAAGCACAGAGGATCTAACAGCACAATGTGGATCTTCACTATTGGTGGATCCATGTTCCTGACCCTCCCAGCTCCATAAAATATCGGTGGGATATCAGCCTCTACAAGAACCTTTCCTCCCATACAAAAGGTCATTACAAGGAGCTTCTGTCTACCAAGTCCATGTGAAGAGTAGATGTTAGTATGACCAGGCTGCAGGCCACTCCATTCACCCCATAGTTCTAAATGTGATTTATTAAAGCAGAAACCGAAGGTCAGTGCGTTAACATTGAACATTTCAGGACTCAACATCATTATGAGCTGGTAGGTGACTGAGGGCAAAGTGACCAGAGATCGGAGGCTCGCTATGGGGGCAAATCCCTGCATTGTTTGCCGCTATCTCCAATAGTGAGTCAAATGTCAGGAACCATTCTCCACAATCCAGGAAGACACTATCTAATGGATGTACAGATGGAGCAGATGTTAACTTCACAGCAACGCTCCTAGACACCCGATTGTGCAGTGAATTACACCATGGCCTCATTCACTTA
Source organism: Bufo gargarizans (assembly GCF_014858855.1). Lineage (NCBI taxonomy): Eukaryota > Metazoa > Chordata > Amphibia > Anura > Bufonidae > Bufo > Bufo gargarizans. The sequence goes on along the minus strand of NW_025334073.1, from coordinate 171,839 downwards.
AATAAAGCTGTGCTGCAGTTCCTTGAGCAGCAGGTGGTGACCCTTCATTCTCCACACCGACAAGGGTCTCAGATCAGAGCCCCACTGGTCTTAATGTTGTTAAACATCCTATAATATTAAAAGTTGGGAATACACCTTTAAAATGTAAGGGGTCAGAGTTCAGTATCCCTCTTCCCTCATATCATTCGAAAAGTTGTTAGGGAAGGTAAGATATTAGAAGCTGTTTACAGGGTCCTCCTTTACAGAGCTGTCCAAGCTGCACAGGTAGGTGGCTGTCTGTGACACAGATAAAATATTTTTTATCTTTTTATCTGTGACTAACAAAATAATGGCTCTGTCACTATTTACACACAGCCACCATCAGGCAGAGATATAGTCCGCAAACAGCTCCTCATAGCTCAGCTTCCCTAACATCTGCAGGTAGGAAGTGCGTTTGAAGTTGGAGACTACGGTGAATCAGACAATCCTGAACCTTCATAGGACTGTGAATTCAATATTTTAGGGGTCCCCAAATGTACATACATTGAGATGATAAGGGGACATCACTGGTGGTTTGCAGACTGCATGCTTCCTCTAAAGGACTGGTCATGATGAAGAATGCTATGGTCACAACTTTAGACTGGAGGACCCTCCTAAAACTAAAGACCAATAACTGTGTGCTGGATAGTAATGATCCCTTCTGAGAGCTAGGCCATTGGTGTGCCCATAGAGCTCAGGATACTTCAAGGATTGATCTCTGGTCCATTGCTCCACAGATGAAGCTCAAATCATGTTGGGTCCTGGTTGGGTTCGGTGGAGGACAGGCGCACAATAGAACTGTGGGAATAATCTGGGCTGCCTTTAAATAACTTACACTGCACATCTACTCGAATGGACTTGATGGCCGGGACCCCAACCCCATTCTCGGCTTTACAATAGTATCGACCTCCCTGCATCCTCTGGACCTTTTCGATGCGTAAAGTCTCATTGTAGATGGAGGTCTCCTGGAATTTTTCTGATGCACTGCCTGCAGTTTTTGTCCATCGAACCTATAAAGCAAAAACATCCATTAATAACCCAGATATGATGGTCTCAATATATCTAAAGAAAACGTAGAAGAAACAAAGGGGGGGGGGGGATTGATCCCTAACATAATGACCCTTGATGCTCCAGATGTCTAACACCACTAACCACCCATCAGTCTCCATACTTCTTCCACCACTAACCACCCATTAGTCTCCAGACTTTTTCCACAACTAACCACCCATCATTCTTCAGGCTTCTCCCACCACTAGCCACCCACGAGTCTCCAGACTTCTTCCACAACTAAACACCCATCATTCTTCAGACTTCTTCCACCAATAACCACCCACTAGTTTCCAGGCTTCTTCAACCACTAACTACCCATTCGTTTCCGGACTTCTTCCACCACTAACCACACATCAGTGTCCAGAATTCTTCTTCCATCACTAAGCATCCATTAATTTTCCGATCTTTTCCACCAATAACCACTCATCGGTCTCCAAACTTCGTCCACCAGTGACCTCCTATTAATTTCCTGACTTCTTCCACCACTAACCACTCATCAGTCTCCAGACATCTTCCACCACTAACCTCTTATCAGTCTCCAGACTTCTTCCAGCACTAATCACCCATCAATCTCCAGACTTCTTTCACCACTAACCACCCATTCGTTTTCCGGACTTCTTAAACCACTAACCACTCATCAGTCTCCAGACTACTTCCACCATTAACCCCCATCAGACTTTTGCCTTCCTCCACCCCCTTTGACCTATCAATCTCTTGTCTCTTTTGATCTCTTTGTGTCAAGCTCATTTAGTTTATGATTGTGAGTAGGTGATGTCTAACGAACCCATTGACCTCATCGCCTGGAACTACAATCACTAGTTAACGTCCTTTAATCCCCCAGATCTCCAGTGCTTCGACAGCAACGATAAACATTGTCCTGCCATGTCCTATGTTGTGTCTCACAATAATCATCATCATCATCTCCATCCTTGTGTTCTGTTCACTCCTGAGCTTTGAGTCTAGTAACCTTGGAAAGTAAGACTCCATCATTGCCTTACAAAGAGGACACTATAGACTTTGTCTCAAAACATCATAAAATACATCAAAAGCTTCCACTCGTATCATACTGGATGCATAATCCCTCCTGTTACATAAGTAATAGACCAGAACAAGGGGACAAAAGGACTTATGCTGAAATCCGGCACAATCAATAGACAAGGAAGAATGAAAAGCTCCGACCAACACTCTTCCCTGCAATCAATCTCCCAAAGCTTTCATTATACAAATATATAAGAAGATGTTTCTGCCGAAGCGCCGTCTCCCGGCATTGTCCCTGCCGTTCAAGGCTTTTAGAAGTAACCGTGCAGAAGACTTCATTGTCAACCATGCCACTTAATAAAACTTCATGATAGAGTCTTGCTGAAGAACTCAATTAGGATATAAAATGAGGTGCTGCTAACAAAGACATAGAAGATAACTCTGGAGCCGTTCATGTGACCACTGCCAACAAAGCAAAGCTCGGCCTTCTGCTTCGCAAATGTCCTTGACCTCACCTGGACTCACACAGGATTATGTGATCTCAAAATCTAATCAATGCAGAATGAGAACCTACAGAGCTGGATTATGACTAACTGCGGGAACAGGGGTGGACAACGTGCACCCCTGGGTAGGAAGGTAGACCTCTGTCCAGTGGACAATCCTGGGTGGCAGAGGGTTGTGATGACCGATGCAGTCTCTGCTCGTCCCACCCACTGCTTCCTCTTACGTTGTAGATTTTAGATTTCCTAGTCTTTGAGGTTTTGAAAGGAACTGTGAACTAATAAACCTCTCCATCTTTGGAGGGATCAGATTGTCTGTAGTCTGTGTGGATGGAAATATGAACCGATTAAAGGGAGTCTGTCACCACTTTTTTGCATGTTAGACCATTAAAATAGGGTTATTTGATCCAGCCAGAACATAAAAACGGTACCTTTGTGGTAGAAAACGGACTTTTCAATTTGCAGAAAACGAACTTATAAGATTATTTTCGGAGCCCTCTCAAGTGCCCAGGGCGGTCTCTCAATCCTCAGAGCCCAGGCAGGCACCTCCTAAACGGCTGATAACGCCGCCCTCCGTGCGCCTCTGCCCGCCCGTTTACTCCCCTCCCCTGTCCCTTTCCACTGCGGCTGTGCGGTACAAATCGTAGCGGGCGCATGCGCAATAGGTATTGCGATGCCCTGCCAGGAGCGGGCATCGCATTGCGCATGCGCCCGCTACGATTTGTACCGCACAGCCGCAGTGGAAAGGGACAGGGGAGGGGAGTAAACGGGCGGGCAGAGGCGCACGGAGGGCGGCGTTATCAGCCGTTTAGGAGGTGCCTGCCTGGGCTCTGAGGATTGAGAGACCGCCCTGGGCACTTGAGAGGGCTCCGAAAATAATCTTATAAGTTCGTTTTCTGCAAATTGAAAAGTCCGTTTTCTACCACAAAGGTACCGTTTTTATGTTCTGGCTGGATCAAATAACCCTATTTTAATGGTCTAACATGCAAAAAAGTGGTGACAGACTCCCTTTAAGTCCTTTAAATATATTTTTGGGCATCCCACCTTCCCAGTCTAAGCATTGGGGGAGGTTCCTCATGCGGCCGGCAGGGTGGATGTCCTCGTGGTGCTGATTGTTTTTTAGACTGTGCTGGGATTTCCTTCTGTGAGAGGGTCAGAGAGAGCTGCCCTGTTCACAGTCTGCACATTGTAAATTCCCTCACATACAGTTACCTACAGGCGTCTCTCATTGGGTTCTGTGCTAGTACTGAGCGGACAATTAGTAAATTAGAAGGGGTGTCTGTTTCTGAAGACCCTTTCTTAGATACACCATTAGGTGGTTCTGAATAAATAGGGGGTGGGATCCTCACTGCTTGACCTGAGTGAAGACCGGTAGCATGGAGCATCTCTAGCTCTGGTCCACAGACAGCTTAGGGTGGGTTCACACTACCGTTAGGGATTCCGTTATGGCTTTCCGTTATAACATGGTTATAACAGAAAATAAAGGAATCCATAAGACGGAAGGACGGATCCGTTCTTCTGCCCATAGACTTGTATTATAACGGAATGCAAAACGGAAGCCTTTAAAAGGATCCGTCCGTTATGCAAGACGGAAAACAAAGTCCTGTCGACAGGACATTGGTGGGAGCACTGTGTAGTTCTTCATTTCTCCTGTGGGGGCGCTGCAGGGAAACTGAACATGTGCTATTGTATCCGATTTCTCCCCAGGTTACAGCTGATTGCTGGGGGTTCCAGAAGGGGGAGCCATTGCCTTGCATTGGGACATTGGAGACAGGGCTTGGGCGTGTCTTTCTAAAAATGCAGCATACAGTAGAAGAAGACTATGACCCCCCCCCCCCTAAATCTTCCAGAGATGATGACTACAGTTCTAGTTCTCCATCCACCTTCTAGAAGGACTTCATTCTATTAACCCCTTAAAGGCATCTTACCTGCGGCCGCGGGTGTCCTGTGATCAGACACTGCAGTACTAGAGTATCTCCCTCTCGGATGGTGTAGACCCGCTCGCTCATGTTGTCCTCTTTTACCACACATGCCTGACCGGCATGGATGATCTGAGCCTGAGCTGGTGCTGCAAACAAAACACAAGATGGGGGTTATAGTGCGGTCTACAGGAGCCCCATATAAAACATGTCAAAATTAAAGGGATGGTTAAGGCATGCTGGAAAGGGTCTGTGCAGGGGCAGAAAAACAGGTCTTTCTTCCAAAACAGCGCCACACTAGTCCACAGGTTGTGTGCGGTACTGCAGCTCACATCTACTTAAGAGAATGGAGCTCAGTTGCAATACCAGACACTGGACAGCTGTGGCGCTGTCTTTAAAATAGAGCAGCCATGTTTCTGTAGTCAGGGGTGGACCCTCGGCCCACGTATCAGGCGGTCTGTGGCAGAGTTGGCTAGTAATTAAGATTAAATGTCTCCTCTATCAGGTGCCATTGATCTCCCAGGAAGAAAGGACATTGCTAAATATCACTTCCCTCCAAATAACGATCAGACGTTGTGTAAAGCGTCCTGTGATGTGGCGGTAAATGGGCCGCGGATGAGTTTTCGCGCCGCTATTGATCTGACAATACAATCTTTTTGATATCATAATGTTTAAATCGATGTCAGGACCCCGATTTATTTGTGACTCTTCTTAAACTGAGTCATTTTCGCAAGTTGTATCGTCCTAATGGAACCATTAGAAGCAAAGAAGATCCTGGACCGACCTGAAGATAAACAGCGCTCACAGGATGAGGAGGTCATTAACCAGTTCATCATCTACTACAAACAAAGTAAATGTCCCCCTATTAACAAAACTGTGTAAAGATCCACAGCTCTGTGATAATTACATTATAATTAAACACCTCCCCCTAGTGGTGACTGTATAATCTGTATGTAGTGAGCTCCCTCTAGTGGTGGCTGTATAATCTGTATGTAGTGAGCCCCCTCTAGTGGTGGCTGTATAATCTGTATGTAGTGAGCGCCCTCTAGAGGTGGCTGTATAATCTGTATGTAGCGAGCTCCCCCTAGTGGTGGCTGTATAATCTGTATGTAGCGAGCTCCCCCTAGTGGTGACTGTATAATCTGTATGTAGTGAGCTCCCTCTAGTGGTGGCTGTATAATCTGTATGTAGTGAGCTCCATCTAGCGGTGGCTGTATAATCTGTATGTAGTGAGCTCCATCTAGCGGTGGCTGTATAATCTGTATGTAGTGAGGTCCCTCTAGTGGTGACTGTATAATCTGTATGTAGTGAGCTCCCTCTAGTGGTGGCTGTATAATCTGTATATAGAAAGCTCCCCCTAGTGGTGGCTGTATAATCTGTATGTAGTGAGCTCCCCCTAATGGTGGCTGTATAATTTGTATGTAGTGAGCTCCCTCTAGTGATGACTGTATAATATGTATGTAGTGAGCTCCCTCTAGTGGTTGCTATATGATCTGTATGTAGTGAGCTCCCTCTAGTGATGACTGTATAATATGTATGCAGTGAGCTCCCTCTAGTGGTTGCTATATGATCTGTATGTAGTGAGCTCCTTCTAGTGGTGGCTGTATAATCTGTATGTAGTGAGCTCCCCCTAGTGGTGACTGTATAATCTGTATGTAGTGATCTCCCTCTAGTGGTGACTGTATAATCTGTATGTAGTGAGCTCACTCTAGTGGTGGCTGTATAATCTGTATGTAGTGAGCTCCCTCTAGTGGTGGCTGTATAATCTGTATGTAGTGAGCTCCCTCTAGTGGTGGCTGTATAATGTGTATATATGAAGCTCCCTCTAGTGGTTGCTGTAAATTCTGTATGTAGTGAGCTCCCTCTAGTGGTGACTGTATAATCTGTATGTAGTGAGCTCCCTCTAGTGGTGGCTGTATAATGTGTATATATGAAGCTCCCTCTAGTGGTTGCTGTAAATTCTGTATGTAGTGAGCTCCCTCTAGTGGTGGCTGTATAATCTGTATGTAGTGAGCTCCCTCTAGTGGTGGCTGTATATTCTGTATGTAATGAGCTCCCTCTAGTGGTGGCTGTATAATCTGTATGTAGTGAGCTCCCTCTAGTGGTGGCTGTATAATCTGTATGTAGTGAGCTCCCTCTAGTGGTGGCTGTATAATGTGTATATATGAAGCTCCCTCTAGTGGTTGCTGTAAATTCTGTATGTAGTGAGCTCCCTCTAGTGGTGGTGCACTCTCTGTAACTGAACATAATACATGTAATAAATTGTGAGTTTTTTCTATAGTTTAGAATGGGAAGGGAAGTTCTGGGGTTGAGACTGTTAATTATCTTGTATCTGATATTTAGAGGCGATAAATTAAACTAGGCGACTTTAATGAGCCATTAATTAGTTACAAGGGGGCGTTGTGTATGAGAACGACCTCAGTTGTGTTTAGCGGCTCGTTTGCTATAATTTCTAATGTAACTGACAGCTGATGACAAAAACTTCTTAAAGGAATTATCCCAAGACTAATGTAAAAAATGATAATCAGACACATAGGTGACAATCTCTAACAATGCTAGGACCAGCCCTGCACCTCACATGGATCCAGAGATCTCCCCAGTCATTGCTCTGCTAGATTTATATCAAGTTAACAGCTCAAGGGGAGTGTCCTTTCTGCTGCAGCTCAGGGGGCGTATCCACACTCTCCCTATCACAGCTCAGGGGGCGTGTCCACACTCTTCCCATCACAGCTCAGGAGGCGTTTCCACGCTCTCCCTATCACAGCTCAGGAGGCAGTTGAAGGAGGAAACTGAGCATGTGTGGCCATCTCAGTGAGCAGGACAAAGAAATAAGAAAAAGACAAACAGCAGGTGGCGCTGTACAGATACATTTTATTGAATAACTCAGTGGCTATGCAAAATTTTTAATTACATGCAATTACAAAAGTCTTCAGATCCTGGTGCTGGTTTGAAAAATGCAAACTGTAGAATATTTTTTAAAGGGGTTGGTCCACCCGTCACTTTTCTGGCGTATTTTAGGGACCGGCTCCTATCTACAGAATGAAGCCCCTGAAGTAAAGGATAGAACACTGCGCATGCACTGGGCGCTTTTTATTTATCCTTATGGGAGCGCATTCGACTTCCTGGATGTTTCATAGCAATGAATAGTGAGTGCACAGCGCAACGCGGCCACCTCTCCACTGCTGGAAACAGCTGAGGCTTCAGTGGTCGCACGGGCGTCTGCTGACACAGTGATATATGTGTATCTTCCATTATGGTGAGAAGAGACGGCGCGGCTCAGCTCACCAGGGGTATGAATACTTATACCTCTCCTGGTGACAGCACACACTCCTGAGAGGGAGAAGTCCTAGGAGCTCTGAGTACATGCATCCTCAGCCCTGTCACCATAATGCTGCAGCCTTCCCTGACACCTGAACGGGAAGTGACCCTCAGAACCTCCCAAAAAATATCATAATCATCTCTCAATCAACACAAGAGCAGAAGAACTCCATAGCCTTACTGCCTTCAGAAAGTAAGACGTAGCAGTTCTCACACTGGCCACTAGGTGTCAGCACAAGAGGTTTACTTCCAGAGGACGGCATCTTGCTTTACAGCCTGCTGTGAATCTGAATGTTATCCTCACACTGTCTCTAATAGATAGGACTAATGACAAGTGGCTATTTCTATTGTACTGCATGAGCTCAGATACACATTTAGATACGGCCTAGACATTTCTTACTGGAGATAGCATGTATATGAGTGCAAGGATAAAATAATATAAATGATACGAGCAGAGTAATGGACGCGTATAAATCAGGACAGGAGTCTCGGCCGCGCACACACGAAGCACACACAGCGCGCACAAGACGCACACGACGCACACACAGCGTACACATGACGCACACACAGCGCACACTTGACGCACACACGGCGCGCACATGACGCACACACGGCGCACACACATGACGCACACACAGCGCACACATGACGCACACACGGCGCACACACATGACGCACACATGACGCACACACATGACGCACAGAGCTCTATCTAGAAATGCATGTAAATAATTCATTAATCTGAAGCCAATTCTGAGCCCAGCATCGATCTCACAGCGACCCCCGTCTGACAGGCGAGCGCCAATGCCGCCATCCTGCTGCAGAGGAATTATAACCGGCCTGTAGAGCGCACAGACCGCCACGTACAGCCCGATACAGCAGTGGGGGCTGAACCTATCGATATGAAACCCTCACCTCCCCGGAAGAGTCCAGCTGTAGAGTCAGGCAGCTGCCTGCACAGCCTGTGCCCGCATAGGGTTTATGGCAGCCTGTCTCCTGCACAGGCAGAGAAAGGGTCTGAAGCTTCAGCATCCAGATACAAAGCCATTCCAGGGGCCACTGTGACCTTTGTACCTCATGGAGCTAGAGGGGTTAATGGAAGATGCTGAACCCCAAAGCAGCAGGACCCCACACTGATGGTAGGGGAGTAGACCACCCCCACTGCAGTCCATCCATTGACTGACAGCAGAGGAGTAGACCACCCCCATTGCAGTCCATCCAGTGACTGACAGCAGAGGAGTAGACCACCCCCATTGCAGCCCCTTCAGTTACTGATAGCATAGAAGTGGCCTACCCACATCATCATTCCTCCACTGACTGATAGCAGTGGAGCGGAATACCTCAATTGCAGCAGCTACACTGACTGACAGCAGCAGTGCAGACCTCCTCAATCACAGCCTCTCTAGAGATGGACCACAGGTGAGTAGATCACCCCAATAACAGTCCATTCACTGACTGATAGCAGGGGAGTAGACCACCCCCATTTCAGTCCCTCCTTCGGAGAAAACCACCCCAATTGCAGCAGCTACACTGACTGACAGCAGCAGTGCAGACCTCCTCAATCACAGCCTCTCTAGAGATGGACCACAGGTGAGTAGATCACCCCAATAACAGTCCATTCACTGACAGATAGCAGGGGAGTAGACCACCCCCATTTCAGTCCCTCCTTCGGAGAAAACCACCCCAATTGCAGCAGCTACACTGACTGACAGCAGCAGTGCAGACCTCCTCAATCACAGCCTCTCTAGAGATGGACCACAGGTGAGTAGATCACACCAATAACAGTCCATTCACTGACTGATAGCAGGGGAGTAGACCACCCCCATTTCAGTCCCTCCTTCGGAGAAAACCACCCCAATTGCAGCAGCTACACTGACTGACAGCAGCAGTGCAGACCTCCTCAATCACAGCCTCTCCAGAGATGGACCACAGGTGAGTAGATCACCCCAATAACAGTCCATTCACTGACTGACAGCAGCAGGCAGACCTCCTCAATCACAGCCTCTCCAGAGATGGACCACAGGTGAGTAGATCACCCCAATAACAGTCCATTCACTGACTGACAGCAGCAGACCTCCTCAATCACAGCCTCTCCAGAGATTGACCACAGGCGAGTAGATCCCCCCAATAACAGTCCATTCACTGACTGACAGCAGCAAACCTCCTCAATCACAGCCTCTCCAGAGATGGACCACAGGCGAGTAGATCACACCAATAACAGTCCATTCACTGACTGACAGCAGCAGGCAGACCTCCTCAATCACAGCCTCTCCAGAGATGGACCACAGGTGAGTAGATCACCCCAATAGCAGTCCATTCACTGACTGACAGCAGCAGACCTCCTCAATCACAGCCTCTCCAGTGATGGACCACAGGCGAGTAGATCACCCCAATAGTAGTCTATTCACTGACTGACGGCAGCAGGGCACACCCCCAGCTTCCTGATCCCTCGGCAGACTGATCTCTGCACTAATCCCGTCTCCTGCTCATCATGATATTCTGTAACTTTGTGTCATCTCATTGATTGGCTGGACCCGACCTTCACGCCGAGGACCCTGAGCGGGTTACGGGGCCACGTCAGAAGGGCCCGCGTTGATTTGTCCCTCCCTGGTTACTGGTGAGATTACAGAATTTTACTTTATTTAATCTCAAACATCTCAGTAAAATGCATCAGGATAATCGTTGTCTATTAAGATGTGTCAGGCAGCTTGTTATATGGCGGAGCCCCCCGAAGACTCCGTCCAATAACTGTGGATCTTATGGCGGCACTTGTGGGGAAACTTCACAGGATTATTATGCAAATTGCCTATAATGCAGCTGGCATGGACGGATCCCTGAAGGAGACGACGTAACCCAGGCAGAATACATAATGCCGCTCCAGCACCACGCCGCATTAACCCTGTGCAGGGAGGAGACACATCTGACAGCTGCAAAGTATCAGCACCACATAATACAGAGGAGATGACACCGGCGGTATAATATACCGAACAGTGGTCCTAAATAATCACCGACTACAACACGTGAGCACATGATAGGAGTCACAGTCCTACAGACAGGCAGCGAGAGGGAAAACTGATATAGAAGAGCTCGAGGATTATAGCAGTTATATTTTGGTACTTAGGAGCAGTATTATAGTAGTTATATTCTTGTACATAGGAGCAGTATTATAGTAGTTATATTCTTGTACATAGGAGCAGTATTATAGTAGTTATATTCTTGTACATAGGAGCAGTATTATAGTAGTTATATTCTTGTACATAGGAGCAGTATTATAGTAGTTATATTCTTGTACATAGGAGGCAGTATTATAGTAGTTATATTCTTGTACATAGGAGCAGTATTATAGTAGTTATATTCTTGTACAGAGGAGCAGTATTATAGCAGTTATATTCTTGTACATAGGAGGCAGTATTATAGTAGTTATATTCTTGTACATAGAAGCAGTATTATAGTAGTTATATTCTTGTACATAGGAGGCAGTATTATAGTAGTTATAGTCTTGTACATAGGAGCAGTATTATAGTAGTTATAGTCTTGTACATAGGAGCAGTATTATAGTAGTTATAGTCTTGTACATAGGAGGCAGTATTATAGTAGTTATAGTCTTGTACATAGGAGCAGTATTATAGTAGTTATATTCTTGTACATAGGAGGCAGTATTATGGTAGTTATATTCTTGTACATAGGAGCAGTATTATAGTAGTTATAGTCTTGTACATAGGAGCAGTATTATAGTAGTTATATTCTTGTACATAGAAGCAGTATTATAGTAGTTATATTCTTGTACATAGGAGACAGTATAATAGTAGTTATATTCTTGTACATAGGAGCAGTATTATAGTAGTTATATTCTTGTACATAGGAGCAGTATTATAGTAGTTATATTCTTGTATATAGGAGGCAGTATTATAGTAGTTATATGCTTGCACATAGGAGGCAGTATTATAGTAGTTATATTCTTGTACATGGGAGCAGTATTATAGTAGTTGTATTCTTGTACATAGGAGGCAGTATTATAGTAGTTATATTCTTGTACATAGGAGCAGTATTATTATAGTAGTTATATTCTTGTACATAGGAGCAGTATTATAGTAGTTATATTCTTGTACATAGGAGGCAGTATTATAGTAGTTATATTCTTGTACATAGGAGGCAGTATTATAGTAGTTATATTCTTGTACATAGGAGCAGTATTATAGTAGTTATATTCTTGTACATAGGAGGCAGTATTATAGTAGTTATATTCTTGTACATAGGAGCAGTATTATAGTAGTTATATTCTTGTACATAGGAACAGTATTATAGTAGTTATATTCTTGTACATAGGAGCAGTATTATTATAGTAGTTATATTCTTGTACATAGGAGCAGTATTATAGTAGTTATATTCTTGTACATAGGAGGCAGTATTATAATAGTTATATTCTTGTAAATAGGAGCAGTATTATAGTAGTTATATTCTTGTACATAGGAGGCAGTATTATAGTAGTTATATTCTTGTACATAGGAGGCAGTATTATAGTAGTTATATTCTTGTACATAGGAGCAGTATTATAGTAGTTATATTCTTGTACATAGGAGGCAGTATTATAGTAGTTATATTCTTGTACATAGGAGCAGTATTATAGTAGTTATATTCTTGTACAGAGGAGCAGTATTATAGTAGTTATATTCTTGTACATAGGAGCAGTATTATAGTAGTTATATTCTTGTACATAGGAGGCAGTATTATAGTAGTTATATTCTTGTACATAGGAGCAGTATTATAGTAGTTATATTCTTGTACATAGGAGCAGTATTATAGTAGTTATATTCTTGTACATAGGAGGCAGTATTATAGTAGTTATATTCTTGTACATAGGAGCAGTATTATAGTAGTTATATTCTTGTACAGAGGAGCAGTATTATAGCAGTTATATTCTTGTACATAGGAGACAGTATTATAGTAGTTATATTCTTGTACATAGGAGCAGTATTATAGTAGTTATATTCTTGTACATAGGAGCAGTATTATAGTAGTTATATTCTTGTATATAGGAGGCAGTATTATAGTAGTTATATGCTTGCACATAGGAGGCAGTATTATAGTAGTTATATTCTTGTACATGGGAGCAGTATTATAGTAGTTGTATTCTTGTACATAGGAGGCAGTATTATAGTAGTTATATTCTTGTACATAGGAGCAGTATTATTATAGTAGTTATATTCTTGTACATAGGAGCAGTATTATAGTAGTTATATTCTTGTACATAGGAGGCAGTATTATAGTAGTTATATTCTTGTACATAGGAGGCAGTATTATAGTAGTTATATTCTTGTACATAGGAGCAGTATTATAGTAGTTATATTCTTGTACATAGGAACAGTATTATAGTAGTTATATTCTTGTACATAGGAGCAGTATTATTATAGTAGTTATATTCTTGTACATAGGAGCAGTATTATAGTAGTTATATTCTTGTACATAGGAGGCAGTATTATAATAGTTATATTCTTGTAAATAGGAGCAGTATTATAGTAGTTATATTCTTGTACATAGGAGGCAGTATTATAGTAGTTATATTCTTGTACATAGGAGGCAGTATTATAGTAGTTATATTCTTGTACATAGGAGCAGTATTATAGTAGTTATATTCTTGTACATAGGAGCAGTATTATAGTAGTTATATTCTTGTACATAGGAACAGTATTATAGTAGTTATATTCTTGTACATAGGAGCAGTATTATAGTAGTTATATTCCTGTACATAGGAGAAGTATTATAGTAGTTATATTCTTGTATATAGGAGCAGTATTATAGTAGTTATATTCTTGTACATAGGAGCAGGATTATAGTAGTTATATTCTTGTACATAGTAGCAGTATTATAGTAGTTATATTCTTGTACATAGGAGACAGTATTATAGTAGTTATATTCTTGTACATAGGAGCAGTATTATAGTAGTTATATTCTTGTACATAGGAGCAGTATTATAGTAGTTATATTCTTGTATATAGGAGGCAGTATTATAGTAGTTATATTCTTGTATATAGGAGGCAGTATTATAGTAGTTATATTCCTGTACATAGGAGGCAGTATTATAGCAGTTATATCCTTGCACATAGGAGGCAGTATTATAGTAGTTATATTCTTGTACATAGGAGGCAGTATTATAGCAGATATATTCTTGTACATAGGAGCAGTATTATAGTAGTTATATTCTTGTACATAGGGGCAGTATGATAGTAGTTATATTCTTGTACATAGGAGCAGTATTATAGTAGTTATATTCTTGTACATAGGAGGCAGTATTATAGCAGATATATTCTTGTACATAGGAGAAGTATTTTCTATTTTATGAATATTCTCTGTATGATATGTCACAATATTTGCTGTCTTTCAGAAAATATACATTTTTTTGTCAGGGGTCGGCAGTGGGAAACGTGTAACCTGAGACCTTCCCGATATATTATGGATCTCACTAATCCGCTCTCTCTTCGCGGTGACTCAGTTGTGATTGTTGCAGCAGTCGTATTGTCACATATGTGGATTGTTAATCAGGATACAATGTAACGTGTCTTCCATTCAGCTGTAATGTGTTTCTCCAGCTTTCTGCTTGCACTTGGGGCCCCTCATCAATTCCCCATATATCCCCGACTATGAGCAGAACACATTGATAGGAGATAAATCCTCCACACTTGACTGCACAGTCGGAATGACACTGTATAAAGAGAATAAATCTTGGTCTGACGGCAGAGGAGATCATTAAAACCCATCTAATTACTGGATCCCGCACCTATTATACCGCAGCGCGCGCTCCAAACAGCAATTAGCAGCAAACGGCACTCACCGTCTACACCAGCCCGGGGGCGGCGGAGGACCGGTGCACTTGTTTACAGCTTTATTATATAGTATAATGTGGTTCACTATTATAATATTATAGGTTAGCACTATAACAAGGGCTTTTATTGAAAATGCATACCTGTATGTCCACAGCAGCACAGAGGATGGGCAGCACTCTGCAGGTATGGACACAGTGGATACAGGGGCTGCATGACTTTTGACAATACAATAGTAAAGACCCCCTTAACGTGCTGTGTAGATGTGAGACCCTGTCTCTCGCCCTGATTTATACCTCTGCCCCCCCCCCCCCCGTGGTGTGGTGATATCTGTGGTGTTACATAGGACTGCAGGTGACATCTACTGCATTATCTGTAAACAGAGAGTTATCACTGTGTTATCTGAGGTGTTACATAGGACTGCAGGTGACATCTACTGCATCATCTGTAAACAGAGAGTTATCACTGTTATCTGTGGTGTTACATAGGACTGCAGGTGACATCTACTACATTATCTGTACTCAGAGAGTTATCACTGTGTTATCTGTGGTGTTACATAGGACTGCAGGTGACATCTACTACAT
Organism: Bufo gargarizans; assembly: GCF_014858855.1. Classification (NCBI taxonomy): domain Eukaryota; kingdom Metazoa; phylum Chordata; class Amphibia; order Anura; family Bufonidae; genus Bufo; species Bufo gargarizans. The sequence continues at coordinate 156,654 of NW_025334073.1, read as the reverse complement.
TATCTGTACTCAGAGAGTTATCACTGTTATCTCTGTGGCATTTACATAGGACTGCAGGTGACATCTACTGCATTATCTGTACTCAGAGTTATTACTGTGTTATCGGTGGTGTTACATAGGACTGCAGGTGACATGTTCTTCATTACAAAATTTAGCTCTGCTACATTCGTACTTGGACCAAAGTTCAATCCTTGATAAATCCCCTTCCCTTTCTATGTAGTTATCGGGATGTCGGACTTTCCCAGCAGCTGCTGAAATACATGAAGCCGAGTGATGTCTCTGATATAATGAACTGACTTCTTCAGGTCAGAGCCTCCGGCATAGAAAATGTTAAAAATTGTAAAAATGAAATTTTCTTTTTAGAGGGGATTTATCAGAACTGGAGATAAGATAATGACTACAAACATTTATTTATACCAAACGAGAAAACAATCAGATATTCACCGGTAATTTCCTCCGGGAGATGCTTGTTAAACACTTTATTGATTTACAACGTCCGAGTAATGATGTACACACCGAGCAGTTTATTACGGGGGACAACGCCGCTCCACCAGCGCAATTAGAGCCGCTGCTCCAAGTCTGTCCCATTCCTGAACTCTGATCTAGTGAGTCAGGGACCAGAAACAGGGGAAAAAGGTCTATATATTATATGCAACACTGTGCTGAGTGCAGGCAGCGGGAGAGACGGGACCCACAAGAGAGGAGGGAGAGCAACCTCTGCGCAGATTCTACCACTGCTCCAAATAACAATGAGAACCATAAAGCTATAAGGATTATATATAAAGCACAACATATCTACTATAATACCGCCTCCTATGTACAAGAATATAACTACTATAATACTGCTCCTATGTACAAGACTATAACTACTATAATACTGCTCCTATGTACAAGAATATAACTACTATAATATTGCTCCTATGTACAAGAATATAACTACTATAATACTGCTCCTATGTACAAGACTATAACTACTATAATACTGCTCCTATGTACAAGAATATAACTACTATAATACTGCTCCTATGTACAAGACTATAACTACTATAATACTGCTCCTATGTACAAGAATATAACTACTATAAGACTGATGGTTCCCTACTGTACAAAGAAAAAAAATATAACTACTATAATACTGTCCTCCTATGTACCAGGATAGACAGACTATAATACTGCCTCCTATGTACAAGACTATAACTACTATAATACTGACTCCTATGTACAAGAGAATATACTACTATAATACTGTCCTATGTACAAGAAGATAATACTATAATACTGCTCCTAGTACAGAATATAACTACAATACTGCTCCTATGTACAAGAATATGAAAGACTATAATACTGCCTCCTATGTACGAAATATAACTACTATAATACTGCTCCTATGTACAAGAAGAATAGCACTACTATAATTACTGCCTCCTATGCGTACAAGAATATAACTACTATAATACTGCATCCTATGTACAGAGAATATAACTACTGATATACTGCTCCTATGTACAAGAATATTAACTAGATAATACTGCTCCTATGTATCAAGATATATACTAACTAGAATACTGCTCCTAATGTACAAGAATATAACTACTATAATACTGCTCCTATGTACAAGAATAACTACTATATACTGCTCCTATGTACAAGAATATAACTACTATATACTGCTCCTATGTACAAGAATATAACTACTATAATACTGCCTCCTATGTACAAGGAATATAACTACTATAATACTGCTCCTATGTACAGAATATAACTACTATAATACTGCTCCTATGTACAAGAATATAACTACTATAATACTGCTCTCTATGTACAAGATATAACCTACTATAATACTGCTCCTATGTACAAGAATATAACTACTATAATACTGCTCCTATGTACAAGACTATAACTACTATAATACTGCTCCTTGTATACAGGAATATAACTACTATAATACTGCTCCTATGTACAAGACTATAACTACTATAATACTGCTCCTATGGTACAAAGAATATAACTACTATAATACTGCCTTCCTATGTACAAGAATATAACTACTATATACTGACCTCCTATGTACAAGAATATAACTACATAATACTGCTCCTACTGTCAAGAACTATAACTACTATATACTGCTCCTATGTACAGGAAATATAACTACCTATAATACTGCTCCTATGTACAAGAATAACTACTATAATACTGCTCCTATGTACAAGAATATAACTACTATAATACTGCCTTCTATGTACAAGAATATAACTACTATAGATACTGCTCCTATGTACAAGGAATATAACTACTATAATACTGCTCCTATGTACAAGAATAACTACTATAATACTGCTCCTATGTACAAGAATATAACTACTATAATACTGCCTCCTATGTACAAGAATATAACTACTATAATACTGCTCCTATGTACAAGAATATAACTACTATAATACTGCTCCTATGTACAAGAATATAACTACTATAATACTGCTCCTATGTACAAGAATATAACTACTATAATACTGCCTCCTATGTACAAGGAATATAACTACTATAATACTGCTCCTATGTACAAGAATATAACTACTATAATACTGCCTCCTATGTACAAGAATATAACTACTATAATACTGCTCCTATGTACAAGAATATAACTACTATAATACCTCCTATGTACAAGAATATAACTACTATAATACTGCTCCTATGTACAAGAATATAACTATAATACTGCTCCTATGTACAAGAATATAACTACTATAATACTGCTCCTATGTACAAGAATATAACTACTATAATACTGCTCCTATGTACAAGAATATAACTACTATAATACTGCTCCTATGTACAAGAATATAACTACTATAATACTGCTCCTATGTACAAGAATATAACTACTATAATACTGCTCCTATGTACAAGAATATAACTACTATAATACTGCTCCTATGTACAAGAATATAACTACTATAATACTGCTCCTATGTACAAGAAATAACTACTATAATACTGCTCCTATGTACAAGAATATAACTACTATAATACTGCTCCTATGTACAAGAATATAACTACTATAATACTGCCTATGTACAAGAATATAACTACTATAATACTGCTCCTATGTACAAGAATATAACTACTATAATACTGCTCCTATGTCAAGAATATAACTACTATAATACTGCTCCTATGTACAAGAATATAACTACTATAATACTGCTCCTATGTACAAGCATATAACTACTATAATTACTGCCTCCTATGTACAAGAATATAACTACTATAATACTTCTCCTATGTACCGGAATATACTACGTATAATACTGCTCCCTATGTACAAGAATATAACTACTATAATACTGCCTTCCTATGTACAAGAATATAACTACTATTTTTTTAAATACTGCTCCTATGATACAGGAATATAAACTACTCTAATACCTGAGCCCTATGTACAAGAATATAACTACTATTTTTTTTATACGGCTTCTACTGTACAAGAATATAACTACTATAAATAATGCTCCTATGTACAAGAATATAACCTACTAAAAATGCTCCTATGTACAAGACTATAACTACTATAATACTGCCTCTATGTAAAGAATTAAACTACTATAATACTCTCCTATGTACAGGAATATAACTACTATAATACTGCCTCCTGTACAGGACTATAACTACTATAATACTGCCACTATGAGACAAGAATATAATACTAGTAATACTGACTCCTAGTACAAGAATATAACTCTATATACTGCCTACTATGTACAAGAAATATTAACTACTAGAATACTGCTCCTATGTACACGAATTATAACTACTATAATACTGCTCCTATGTACAGAATATAACTACTATAATACTGCTCCTATGTACAAGACTATAACTACTATAATCTGCTCCTATGTACCAGGAATATAACTACTATAATACTGCTCCTATGTACAGAAGTAACCCTATAATATGCTCCTTGTACAGGATATACCTACTATAACTGCTCCTATGTACAGGAATATAACTACTATAATACTGCTACTATGTACAAGAATATAACTACTATAATACTGCTCCTTGTACAAGAATATAACTACTATAATACTGCTCCTATGTACAAGAATATAACTACTATAATACTGCTCCTATGTACACGAATATAACTACTATAATACTGCTCCTATGTACAAGAACTATAACTACTATAATCTGCTCCTATGTACAAGACTATAACTACCTATAATACTGCCTCCTATGTACAAGAATAATAACTACTATAATACTGCCTCCTATGTACAAGAATATAACTACTATATACTGCCTCCTATGTACAAGAATATAACTACTATAATACTGCTCCTATGTACAAGAATATAAACTACTATAATACTGCTCCTATGTACAAGACATAAACTACTATAATACTGCCTATGTACAGAATATAAACTACTATAATACTGCTCTATGTACAAGAATATAACTACTATATACTGCCTCCTATGTACAAGAATAAATACTTTAATACTGCTCCGATGTACAGAAAATAACTACTATAATACTGCTCCTATGTACAAGAATATAACTACTATACTACGCTCCTATGTACAGGAATATAACTACTATAATACTGCTCCTATGTACAAGAATATAACTGCTATAATACTACTCCTATGTACAAGAATATAAACTACTATAATACTGCTCCTTGTACACGAATATAACTACTATAATACTGCTCCTATGTACAAGAATATAACTACTATAATACTGCCTCCTATGTACAAGAATAACTACTATAATGATCTTTTTATTTAAAAACAGGAAACAAAATATTACAATACACTTACTATAAATCAATAGAAAAGAATAAATATAAAGTGACATCACAACGCATTTACAATTACTGACACATGGATGTTCCTCCAGTACACGTTATTGCGGTTATTTTTCCTGTCTTTCTTATATCATCTTCAGACTTTCCAGGATATTATATAAGATGTTATCACAGGTCAGGAGCTCTCTGTTGATGACCAGGCAGCACCGCGCCCACCACAGATGGTACATGGTCACCACATTCACTACATATAAGGAACTTCTGCTGTATTGTCTGAGATCTGGGGGGAAGTCTCCATACAAGAGCTGATTATACGGCTGCCCCACTAGATGTGGTAACTGAAGGGACCGTGACACGGCCTCCCATACCTGGACACTGAACGGACAGTCCAGCAGAAGATGCTCCATGGTCTCCAGTACCTGACGGCATTGCTCTCTAGGGCAGGATCTGTCTGGCACATTTCTACACTTTAGATTGTCCCTGACATACATTTTACCATGAAATGCCAGCCATGACACATCCTTCATGTGAGCGGGGACTCTGGTGTCCTCCAGGATTTTCACAGCCTGTTTTACATCCAGGTTCGGGGCGTTCCTCAGCTGAATATGGGCACTAAACTGAGACATCAGCAGGTTCTTATACATATCTTTCCTACTGAACTGCTTTACTTCACCATATAAGATTTTCCATTTAATAATCTTACTAATTGCTTGTACCGCGTACCAGGAAACGTTATACTTAATGCGCCCCGAGATCCTCTTAATGGGGTCACCTACCGACCACACAGACACAAACTGCTGGATCTGGTTCTTAAACAGATGACTCCACAGCTTCAACTCTGAACTCTTACAAAATGAGAAATTCCTCATCAGAAACATTAGGTTAAAGAAGAGCTCTGGGCAGGGCATGGACAGGCCACCCTCCTTCTGGGGGAGATAGACAATGTTCCTCCTGACTATATTCACCCTATTACCCCACAAGAAGCGGAAGAAGATATTGGTCAGTCTGGTGAGTAACTTATCGGGCACTGGGAGCACTACACTGACATAGAGGAATAGCGGGAGCAGGAAGCTCTTCAGCAGGCGGATCTTCTCCTGATAGGTCAGCTTCCAGTGCCTCCAGCACTGCACCTTCTGCTCACACACCGCCAGCTTCTCCTCCCAGTTCACCTTCCCATCATCTACAGTTCCAAACTGAATCCCCAAAATCTTTATCTTATCCTGCACTGTTCTAAAGGGCACTGAGAAGACCCCACGGTCACCCCCCAGCCACAACGCCTCGCTCTTATCCATATTCACAGCAGAATTCGACACTCGAGAGAAAGCTGCTATCTCCTGTTGTAGGGCCGCACAGTCCTCACTAGACGAGACCAGAACCGTCACATCGTCCGCATAAGCACAGAACTTTATGTCCACTCTTTTACTCTGTAGGTGACATTCTAACCCCAAGAGATTTCTATTATCCTGCAACTTTCTTAAAAAAGGATCCAGACTGAAGACGTACAATAATGGGCTTAGAGGGCAGCCCTGCCTTACACCAGACATGATCCTAAAGGGTTCTGCCAAGTGACCATTAATCAGAGGCTGACTTACCGCCTCCATATAGAGAACCTGCAGCCATTGTACGAAGCGTGCAGGAAGGCCATACTCCAACAACACCTGGTACAGGTAGTCATGATGGACTCTGTCAAAGGCCTTGCTCTGGTCTAACCCAACCACATATGCTCCTCCACTGTGCTGCCTGATGTAGGTCACTGCTTCCCTCACCAGCAGCAATGAGTCCTCTATAGTCCGGCCTTTCACACCACACGTCTGGTTGGAGATGATCAGGTCATCTGCCACCGCACTCAGCCTGTGATACAAGATCTTGGCCAAGACCTTATAATCAGTGTTCAGTAAGGACAATGGACGCCAGTTTTTTAAGTCTTTTAGATTTCCTTTCTTTGCCAGGAGAACCAGAACAGATTTATACTGTGACTGTAGAAGTTTCCTGGCAGAGAGGCAATCATTATAGACCTGCACTAGGTCTGGTGCTAATATATCTCTGAACTCCTTATAGAATTCACTGGTCAGACCGTCCAGGCCCGGGCTCTTCTTGGTTTTTAAGGAGTCAATGCTCCTCTTCACCTCATCCTCAGTTATGGGCTCGGCCAAGCCATCTGCTTGTGCATGATCTAGTTTAGGGAGTTTGACGCCTTTCAGGTAAGTTCTGATGCTGTCACCACTTATCTGACAGCCTTTAAACAGATTTTTGTAATAATCTCCAATAATCTTGTGGAGTTTACTCTGATCTGACTGCTCCACCCCATGCTCATCTAACAGGCTGGTCATAAGCTTCTTATTAACCCTATTCTTACAGGCAATATAGGGGTCTGGGTTGTGAACCCCCCAATTATCAAACTGCCCCTCTGCTTTGAGAGACTTGAGGCGGTCATACTGCAGCTCTCGCATCTCCTGCTTTATCTGGCTGACGTACTTACCATCTATCTTCTCACCACTATTGATCTTACCATATAACCTGCTTAGCTGCAGCCTCAGTGCAGAATACCTCATATACTCCACATTACTATGCCTCCTTGCAGCACGTCAGGGGCGTTGCTAGGGTCTCAAAAGATCCGGGGCACAAGCCCCAATAAATATGCCCCCCCCCCCCCCCGCACTATGCTGTACTTGCTATACAGCGGCACTTACCTGTCACATCCAGGGCCTCCAGGTGACGTCTCCTCTCTGTCATCATCTTCTCGGTCTGGACAACTTCTCTCAGCCGCCTCGTCTCTGCAGAGTGTGACACACAGACATCTTAGCTTCCTCACTTTCTATCATTATCCCCCAACTGGAGTCCCCACAGTGTTATCCTGCTGCTTTCTATGCCAAAACCTCAACCCCCCCCCCCCCCCTCATACCCCCAAATACTATCCTAAAGAAACATTACTGCCCCCCATAGTAATAGTGCTCCTCATAGTCCCACCAATAGTAATTCCCTTCTAGAATGCCCTTATTAGTAACACTGCCCCAACCGTGATAATGCTCCTCAACAATGCCCTCCCATATTAATAATACCCTCACAGAGTCCCTAGTAGAAATAAGGCCCCCTATTGTTCCCCCAGTGGCAATAAAGCTCCCTACAGACCCCACAGTAGTAATAAGGCCCCCATAGTGCGCTTAGTAGAAATAAGGCAGATCTACAAGACCCTCCTATAGAGCCCCCAGTAGTAATAAGAACGCCTATAATGTCCCCTGGATTTGCAGTGCCCCCTGCAGTTATAATCCTCCCTCCACCATACAGTCCCATGTAAATAACATCACCTCTTCCCCAGCCGCCTCCAACGCACAATCCCATGTAAACATCACCCCCTAAGGCTACTTTCACACTTGCGTTCATGTACTTGTACAGGACGGATCCGCACCGATATAATACAAACGAATGCATCCGTTCAGGACCAATTTGTTTGTATTAGATTTTAATTTCTAAGTCCCAATACGGATCCGTCCTGACTTACATTGAAAGTCAATGGGGGACGGATCCGTTTACAATTGCACCATTTTGTGTCAATGCAAAGGGATCCGTCCCCATTGACTTACATTGTCAGGACGGATGCGTTTGGCTCCGCAAGGCCATGCGGACACAAAAAACGCTGCTTGCAGCATTTTGAGGTCCGCCTCCAAAATGGAACGGGGGACCGCACGGAGCCGAACGAATGCATTCTGAATGGATCCGCATCCATTCAGAATGCATTGGGTTAAACTGATGCATTTGGGGCTGCTTGTGAGAGACCTGAAACGGATCTCACAAGCGGATCACCAAACGCAAGTGTGAACGGACCCTAAACATTAAGTCCCATGTACATAAACATCATTCCCCCCCCACCATCCACTTTCAACATACAGTCCCATGTAAATAACATCCCTCCCTCCCCCAGCCACCTCAAGCACACAGTTCCATGTCAATAACATCCCTCCCTTCAGCCCTAAAATACATCCCAGTTAAATAACTACAACTCCCAGCATTTCTCTACCTCTCCCTTCACTTACCTCGCCTGTACAGACATCACTATTAGGCTCCTTCTCCTCTTGACTCCGGTCCAATCCTGAACTGGGAAGAGGCGAAAGACCTTTGGTGACATCACAGGCCATGTGATCAGCAAAACAGGCTGTGATAGGATGACCTGGATGGTGACATCATCCAGGTCATCCTATCACAGCCTGTTTTGCTGATCACATGGCCTGTGATGTCACCAAAGGTCCTTCGCCTGTTCCCAGTATAAGATTCAATTGTATTTGCCGTTCTGTGTACGGCAATACAGTTGCATCTAGCAGGCAGGACATTCGGGGCATGGGACAAAACATCCGGGGCCCAGGCCCCGAATGTTTTAACCTAGCGACGCCCCTGCAGCACGTATCAGAAACTGCTTGATATCACCCTTCATACACTCCCACCACTCCGCTGTGTCCTCACACATACACTGGGTGGTCCTCCGGTCATTATAGAAGGTGGTAAAGGCCTCTCTGAACCCTGGATCTTGCAGCACCGAGCTATTCACCTTCCAGTAGCCCCTACCACAGACCACGGCCCCGGACAGATCCAGCGTGACACTCACCATACAATGATCAGAGAACTCTATGGGACTCGTCCTGTAGTCAGAGCTCCTCACTTCGCGTTTTATATACACCCGGTCTATTCTACTGGCGTTACCGGCCTTATGGTAAGTGTAGGCTCTATTGGAGCCACGCAAACCATAGGGATCCACTAAATGAGCCTGCTGGACTATATTGTTAAGGAAGTTCTCATCATATCTCAATTGCTTATGACTACTGGAACGGTCCACATTACAGGAGACACTATTAAAATCCCCGCACATTATAAACACCCTGGATGTAAAACAATATGGCTTCATCTGCTGGAACAATTCCCTCCTCTCCTTTCTAGTCTGAGGAGCATAGATATTAATGACTCTATAATACACAGTGTCCAGTATGAAGTCCAGCATCAGGCAGCGGCCCGGACAGATCTCCAGGACTCTCTCCACCTCAACTTCTATCTTATTGAAGAGAATTGCCACACCATCATTTCTCTCCAGCCCAAAGGACCAGAAAGATGCTCCATGTCTCCAGTCTCTCTTGGCTGCAAACACATGAGCATTGCTCTTCAAATAAGTCTCCTGTAAGAAGAAGATGTCAGATCTCTCCTGAGACAGACGTTGGTAGATCGCCTGCCGCCTGTTCTTGGTCTTCACACTGTTCACGTTTATAGAGCTGACTCTCAGCCTCATCCAGGTCACTTCGTTTTTCTTATTCTTTTTTCTCCTTCCACTGCTGTGACCTTTAGAACCCCATCTTTTGGTGGACACTGAAGGGCCAGGTTCATCTTCCAGAGGGTCACCATCAGGGTTATGTGAAGAAACATAGTCCATTTCAATCTTTTCTTCTGACTCTTCTTCCCCTAGCGCACCATACTGCCCGGAGGTTATGGCCAGCACTGGCGGATCAGGGGTTTTCTTTGCTGTAGCGCTGTTCTTTCTTTTTACAGTCTGGAACCCCTCTTCATCCACAGAGGACCTCCTGAGCTTCCTGAGCCCTGCAGCTGGACCATCAGGCTTTGTAGACGTAGAGGGCAGTTCTTTAGGTGGTTTGGCAACTGGTTTACTGGTCACTTTACTCTGCAGATGAGAATTCTCTTCAGTGGCTGGTACTTGTAGTGCTACAGATGGTACTTTAGTTTCCACAGCAGGATTTCTGGATATCAAAGCCTTTTCAATAGCTGGTATTTGTGGTTCAGCAGATGTTGCTACTTGTAATGGAGTAGTTTGGCTATCAGTCTCCAACTCTGCCGGTACTTGTAGTGCATCAGGAGGGTCACCACGCTCTACAGCAGGGTCACTAGTACTTGCTTCAGCAGGACGACTACCAGTTTCTGGGGTTGTATCTGCTCTTGCAGTGACATCCTCCTGACTTTCCTCCATGGCCTCTGAGAAAATCTCATCACTGCCTTTATTATGATCTGCATGCGGACAGTCCCGGAACGTATGACCAGATCCTAAACACAGGTTACAGATGACTGGACCTGTACAGTCGTCCTTTGAATGACCAAACTGTCCACAAAATGAGCACTTAATACGGGAGCAGTTGATGGCGAGGTGCCTGCCCCCACATCTGTGACACAGCCGCGGCTGACCGGGGTAGTAGCATATCCCCCTCTCTGAGCCCAGGTAGAAGGAGTGCGGCAGGTGTCTGGTCACACCATTGTTCTGCGCTAGCTGTATCATCACGGTGTATCCGCCATTCCAGATGTCTTCCTCATCATAGATCTTTACGGGATGACTCTTCAACAGACACTGTCTGCTCAGCCAGTGCTCCAGATCTGCCAGCGCCACCACCTCAGACTGGAACAAGATGGTGGCCCTCACTACCTGAGGCTTGGACAGCTGGATCACCTGCAGATGCTCCCATATTGACTGTTCTTTCGTGTCATTGTATATATTCCAGAATAAGTCCAGATCATACTGAAGCTTAAAGCTGATGTCAAAGATCCTGCTGGAGGGGATATGGATAAGGGCGTATACCTCAGATGCCTTAAATTTCATGAAGTCCTTCAGAAGAACTTTCCCTATATACAGTCTGGAGGGGAGGCTTTCTTCTGGACCCGTATACTTAATCCGTACAGCATTCCTCCTCTGAGGTGGCGGGTTTGCCGGCCTTGTAACATTGGAGAACAGTCTCCTGAGTTGTGGACGGTCTGCAGGAGGATCAGTGCTGGGCCTCTCCTCCACAGGCTTACTGACTCCAGATTGTCCTGCAGATCCACCTGTGTCTGCTCCAGACTGCTGTGCAGCTGACATTGTGGACGGCTGAGGGTCCTGTATACTGACCTCCATGTCTGCTCCAGACCGCTGTGCAGCTGACATTGTGGACGGCTGAGGGTCCTGTATACTGACCTCCATGTCTGCTCCAGACCGCTGTGCAGCTGACATTGTGGACGGCTGAGGGTCCTGTATACTGACCTCCATGTCTGCTCCAGACCGCTGTGCAGCTGACATTGTGGACGGCTGAGGGTCCTGTATACTGACCTCCATGTCTGCTCCAATCTGTACAGTTGTCTCCTCTGAGAGCCGATCGAGCGGGGTCTCAATAACAGCACTGAGCGGGGTCTCAATAACAGCACTGAGCGGGGTCTCAATAACAGCACTGAGCGGGGTCTCAATCACAGCACTGAGCGGGGTCTCAATCACAGCACTGAGCGGGGTCTCAATCACAGCACTGAGCGGGGTCTCAATCACAGCACTGAGCGGGGTCTCAATCACAGCACTGAGCGGGGTCTCCTCCACAGCACTGAGCGGGGTCTCCTCCACAGCACTGAGCGGGGTCTCACCCACAGCACTGAGCGGGGTCTCACCCACAACACTGAGCGGGGTCTCATCCACAGCACTGAGCGGGGTCTCATCCACAGCACTGAGCGGGGTCTCCTCCACAGCACTGAGCGGGGTCTCACCCACAATGTCCATACATGAAGCGCTCTCCTGCTCACACACAGGATTGCTGTTCTCATTCACTTCACCAGAGTTACAAGCTGAGTCCACTGCAATTAACTCCTTGTTGGATGGCTCACTTTGCTCCATAGTATTTCCAGCATTTTCAGAGACTGACTGCTCAGACCCCATACATAGTGACCCTGAAAGCAGTGACCCTCCAGGCGCTGCACCCACACATCTCTGAGGGTTTCCTTGCTTCACCATATTATGCACATCGCCGTAATCTTTACTTTTTATTTCTATGATTTCCTTTATCTTCACATTCTGGGCTCTGGCCTCCCTCTTTTTCTCCATTGCCCAGCTTTCCACTTTAGGTATTGTGTTTTTACCTTTATCTAATTTGTCTTTTAATATATCCAGTTCACGTGTGCAGTCATCCAGGCATTCATACTTCATCAGCTTTTTTTTGGGATCAGCCTCTGTCTTTATCTCATCTCTTAACTTAGAAATGCGCCTTTCCAGCTTAAATAAACTTTTCTTTGTCACAGTTGTACTTAATCCAGAAGCACTACAAGTTTCAGTTGACTCACCAGCCACCATTTCCAGATCATCGCTTCCAAGATCTCCATGCTGCAGGCCGCACTCCAAGCTCTGGGCTTTCCCAGGATCATCAGCCCAGCTCCCCTCCCCTCCACCTGGGTCAGAAGCCATGCCCCCTCCCTGCAGGGAGCTCAGCACCACACGTCTATCCTCTCCTATGGACAAGAATATAACTACTATATACTGCCTCCTATGTACAAGAATATAACTACTATAATACTGCTCCTATATACAAGAATACAACTACTATAATACTGCTCCTATGGACAAGAATATAACTACTATAATACTGCCTCCTATATACAAGAATATAACTACTATAATACTGCCTATGTACAAGAATATAACTACTATAATACTGCTCCTATGTACAAGACTATAACTACTATAATACTGCTCTTATGTACAAGAATATAACTACTATAATACTGCCTCCTATGTACAAGAATATAACTACTATAATACTGCTCCTATGTACAAGACTATAACTACTATAATACTGCTCTTATGTACAAGAATATAACTACTATAATACTGCCTCCTATGTACAAGAATATAACTACTATTATACTGCTCCTATGTACAAGAATATAACTACTATATACTGCCTCCTATGTACAAGAATATAACTACTTTAATACTGCTCCTATGTACAAGAAAATAACTACTATAATACTGCTCCTATGTACAAGAATATAACTACTATAATACTGCTCCTATGTACAAGAATATAACTACTATAATACTGCCTCCTATGTACAAGAATATAACTACTATAATACTGCCTCCTATGTACAGGAATATAACTACTATAATACTGCTCCTATGTACAAGAATATAACTACTATAATACTGCTCCTATGTACAAGAATATAACTACTATAATACTGCCTCCTATGTACAAGATTATAACTACTATAATACTGCCTCCTATGTACAAGAATATAACTACTATAATACTGCTCCTATGTACAAGAATATAACTACTATAATACTGCTCCTATGTACAAGAATATAACTACTATAATACTGCCTCCTAGCTGTGAGGACGTGTGTGAGTAGCTCTCCTGAGCCTGTGGATGTCTGTCCAGAGCCCAGGGTGTGGCCAGCCCGGGCGGGGAACTTCCCTCAGCAAGGCCCAGGCTTCCAGGCCTACACTGGGAGAAAACTCCCAAACCATTCCTAAAGTGGATACTAATCCCAAAGTTTCCAGTCAGCAGCAGAATGAAGGAAATATTGTTGTTCTGAAGAAAGAAGAAGAGAGGAAAGTGAGTGCAGTGAAGATGCAAGCGGACCCCAAGTCCGGCCAGCAAGGTGCAGGGGTGATGAGCACAGGCCGTGCAGCAGGTGAGCAGCTCCCCTCTCCTGCACACAGACAGAGACGGACATCACTGGAGAAACAAACACTGCAAGAAAACCTGAAACAGCAAGTTGTGGCTTCCAGCATGGCCTGTCAGGGCCGCACCAGATCTGCAGCAATGCCTCCACAGGTAACCAGGAATGCCATGTCTACAAACACTGCAAAGTGTGAACAGGCCTCAGCAGATGCAACCGCAAGTACTAGCAGTAAAGCTGGGAAGGCAAAGCTGCAGGAGACCGGTGAATCCAAACAGCCTGGACCCCGACCAGGACAGCAGGTGAAGGAGACCACGAGAGCACCTGAGCTGCAGATGGCGGAGGAGATCCCGGCTCTGGTAAGGAGAATGGGGGAGTTAAGGCACCACAAACAACTGCTACAGATGCAGATAGACTGTGTATATATAACCTGAAAACTGCACACCCCGATAGTAACACCTTGTATGATACCAAGCTGCACTCACTGGGCATAGAGCTGGCACAGGTGGTGAAGGAGATGGACTGTGTCCTGGAGAGGATGGGGCCCCTGGCCGAGTCCTACGGGAACCAGGAACGCTTCTCACAGCAGAGACAGAACAGTGACTCTGGATCCCGCTCCTCTAGAGCACAATCAGGGTCCGTGTCCCCAGATGAGCCCCGGCGAGTGACACAACCAATACTGAAGCCTGCAAGTTTCTCTTTCCAGAAGGGAGGTGGGCAAGAGCAGCAGCAAGAACCTTCAGCTGTCCCTGAGCAACATCCTGGATATGTGGCACCACAAGTCCCAGCAGAGCCAGCCCAACAGCAGGACAGTGGACATGTATCCATGGGTCAGGGTGATGCGGAGACGCAGGAGAGCTCTGTTACTGGGGCACAGACTGGGGACATTGATATTGTACCTGAGGGGTTGGGGGCTGGGGATACTGTACGGTCTGTGTGGGATATAGAGGTGGATGGTGGTCAGGAGGGCGTACGGAATGATGTCTGTAATTTCCCCCCCTTAACACAACCCACGTCGGATGAGACTGTCCCTTCTAGTGCAGACGCGCGGCCCAATACTCAAGGTAGTGAGCCCCGTCAGGATCCTCCCAGAAATGCCTGGAGCCGCGGCGCTCCATCCTTCACCTCCAGTGCAGGCTATACGGGCCAGGCGTTTAAGAGGAGGAACGTGGTAAGGTTTAAGCACCGAGGCACCAAAGAAGACCTCCCCGATAGGAGGTTTGTGGTGAGGGAACTCCTGTGCCACCAGATGGGGTTTGCTCCAGAGGACATCCTGGCGGTGATAAATCTACCAGACAGGCAGGGCTATGATGTCAGCTTTAAGCTTATGTCTAGTCTGGATAGGTTCTGGGCAAACTTTGCCAGGGTTAGAGACACCGAGGGCTGGAATAAGTTCATTTTCATTCCCATTTCCAAGCCAGACACTGTTATTGTGAATGTTATTTTCTGGAATGAATCTGTTCCTCCCCAGGACATTGTGGTGTGGCTCCGGAGGCACTGTGACCTCGTGTCCGATCTCACTAAGAACAGGGACGATGATGGTGTCTGGACTGGAGGGTGGAAGGTGCTGGTGAAGCTGCACAATAACATCACCTTACATCTCCCTAACTCCTTCTTTATCGGTAGAGAGAAGGGCGTCTGTTTTTATCCTGGGCAACCTAGAAAGTGCTTCAAGTGTGGCAAAGTCGGTCATGTGGCAAATGTGTGCACAGTGGTCAAGTGCAACCTGTGTGGTGAGCTCGGCCATCTGAGTGCCACGTGTAAGAACGTTAGGTGCAATCTCTGCGGACAGATTGGCCACTCACATAGGGATTGCCCAGATGCCTGGCATAACGTATGCAGGGAGCTTCCAGATGAGGAGTTAGCGGAGGCCGCAGACGCTATAGAGGAGGAGGCTTTGATGTCAGGGACCATACTGACGAGGCACGAGGTACAACAGGGGTCAGGTGAGACAACACCCGAACCTCAGCCTTCAGAGAACACACAGGGCACCATGGAGGTGGTCACTCAGGACCAGTCTCAGGCAGCCGCCTCTGTATCACCGCCTGTATATGAAGAGGCCAAGAGGAACAAAAGGAGGAAAAAAGATAAGTCTTCCCGTAAGTCTGAGGAGGAACATAACCTGGGCCAAAATACCAGGAAAAAAGTCAGTACCGGTGCAGGCGTCATGGTCCTATCAAACAGATATGAGGCGTTATCAGAGTCTGATGGGGATTATGAGGAAGAGCAACAGAGAATAGATAATGAGTGTGAGGCAGACACAGGGGACCCCCCAACAAAGAAGAAGGCCCCTCCTGTAGAAGCCCTTGTAGAGTCAGATATGGAGACCGGTGGTAGGCAGGAAGCCTCTGATCCTGACCTATGATGATGGGAGTCACTTATCTGCTCTATGTTGTCTTGTGATGGCTGTTTTTTTTCTAAAAGTTGCTTCGAGCAATGTGAACAGCATCAAAGTAAGAAGGACCAGATACGCGGTATACGATCACCTCAGATACCTGGATGCAGATGTCATCTTTCTGCAGGAGACACGTTTGAACACCTTGGGGCATCTACGTGAGGCTGAGAGTGAATGGCGGTCTGGTCCTTCTTGCTGGTCGCTGGCTGTGGAGCCTTATGCCGGGGTGGCCATATTGTTTAACACCAATGACGTGACTGTGCACAGGTTAACGGAGGTAGCTATGGGAAGGTGCCTGGTGCTGGAAGTGACCATCCATGGTAGACGGCTCCGCTTTATTAACATCTACGGCCCACAGACAGTGGCTGAGAGAATCCAGCTGTTTAATGATGTGAAGCAGTATCTTTTCACCTCTATACCTGTAGTAATGGCGGGGGACTTTAATGTCACTTTGTCATCGGGTGACCGGTCCTCGGGCAGGGCAGTGGTCAGAGACTCCAGAGTCTTAAGTAATATAATATCGCAGGCTGGCCTAAGTGATGTCTTCACATGGGGTGGCAGAAAGCCAAACTTCACATATTCTTGTGCTGACAGAAGCAGTAGAATCGACATGGCGTTTGTGAACCCCACAGAGACTGTTAGCGGGATAAGTGAGAAGGTCGTCCCCTACTCTGACCACCTGGCTTTGTTTTTTTGCTTGGGAGCCACTAGACGCTCTGATTTTGGTAGAGGGCTATGGAGGCTTAACTCTAGCCTCCTGGATGATGTCTACGTCCAGGATTGTGTCCACTCTCTTTTCCAGGTTCAGCTTCAGAGAGTGGACTTTTATAACAACGTGGCCGACTGGTGGGAGGATGTCAAGGTGGAGATCAGATCCCTCTTACAGGGACTGTCAGTTAAAAGAGGGAAGAGTAAGTATAGCCAGTATCTCAGGCTGCGGAAAGAATTGGAGTCACTGTATTCGGCGGGTGGGGATGAAAAACAAAAGATCGACCAACTGAAATCTGAGATAAGGCAGTATCAGTACAGCAGGTACACCTCCCTGGTTCTGGAACGGGATTATGGGACCTTAGGGGCTCCTGATCCCTTTGAGAATTGCAGGGAACGTGTGGCTAATAGATCGGTGGCAGGTCTCACTGACTCCCAGGGTGTTTTGCAGGAATCTCGGGAGGGTATCCTAGGGGTGGTGAGATCTTACTATGCTGGCTTATTTCAGAAGAAGGTTTTGGATAAAGAGAAGATGACTCAATTCTTGGAGGCAACTCCAGGTCCTGATACTAATGATGTGGACTTTTCTCCTTTGACAGCGGAACTAACGGTGGAGGAAGTTAAAGTGGCCATTGATCAATTACATCTGAAGAAGGCACCAGGTCCAGATGGTATAACAGCAGAATTCTATAAGAAGTTCGGAGACCACTTGGCCCCAATCCTCGTGGACGTGTACAAAAATTGTCTAGAAAATCACCTGATGCCTCCGTCCATGAGGGTGTCCTCGCTAATTCTGCTGTCTAAAGGTAAGGAGCCTAGCGACATCAAGAACTGGAGGCCGATTGCCCTCTTGAATGTTGACAGGAAGATTCTGGCAAAAATCATGTTCTCTAGGTTAGTCTGTTTGTCCCGGGCACTGTTGGCAGGCTGTCAGTTTGGCACAGTAAAAGGGCGGAACATCTCTGGAGCAGTCATCTCGATAAGGGAGATGTTTGAGAGATGTAAAGCTCTGAGGTGTGGGAGATATGTTGTAGGTCTGGACCAGGCTAAAGCTTTTGACAGAGTGGATCACGAGTATCTATGGGCCACTTTGTCAAAGTACGGTATTCCAGGACAATTTGTAGATTGGCTGAAAACTTTATATTGTGAGGCGAAGAGCTTTCCTCTAATCAATGGTTGGCAAGGGGACACTTTTGAAGTAGAGGCAGGGGTGAGACAGGGTTGCCCTTTGAGTCCACTGCTGTATGTGTTTGCCTTGGACCCGTTCCTGAGGTCACTGCAGGAGTGCGATTTTCAGGGGGTGCCGGTCCCCCACTGCTTGCCTTTGAAAGTAGTTGCCTATGCGGATGATGTGACTGTGGTGATATCTGAGCCTCGTGAGGTGCAGATGTTGTCTGCAGCCATCAGAAGCTACTCGGAGGCCTCGGGGTCTCTAGTCAACCTTGAGAAGAGTCAAGCTCTCTGGACTTTAAGTACTGATCCAGACTTTGATCTGCCACAATTTGCAAAGGCCTCCACCTATATTAAAATCATTGGGGTCAAATTTGGGAGGGAAGATAATGCCAAACTAAATTGGGAAGAAAAGTTGGATTCCGGAAATGCAAAGGTTCAGCGATGGAAGAACTGGAGGCTGACCTATAGAGAAAGGGTTACTATGTTGAAGACTTACCTGGTCCCCGTCTTCTTGTACGTCTCTGTTGTCTTTCCTTTGCCAGAACCTTTCTCGGCTAGGCTCTTTAGCCTGTTCTTCCAACTTTTGTGGGGGAACAGGTTGAACCCAATAAAAAGAGGGATCACCTACCTACAGAGGAGAGAGGGTGGGCTGGATATGTTAAATCCAAGGGTGTTCTTTGACTCCATGTTTCTGAAAGTTAATTTTGGTTGCCTGGACTCAAACAGCAGCTCCCTGTGGGCGAACAGTGTCAGGGACTGGATATTGCCTTTTGCAGAGTCTTGGGTGCGAGGCGGCAGTCTCAAGAGGGGTCGGTTTACTCGTGGCTTCCTCCCCCAGTACCTGGAATATGGTCTAAAGTGTGTGAAGAAATGGGGAATAGACAAGGTGTATCTGGAGACTAAGACCAGGAAGGATCTCTATATAAAGATCTGTAGGGCCTTCTATAACTTGCAGCCAGCACTGAGAGACTGTACAACAGCCACCTTGCAAGAAAGTCTTAGGTTCCTCAACGGACCAAGGCTTCCTGCAAAGTTGTTTGACATTGCCTGGCTGTCATTCCATGGGAAGCTTTTTGTCAGAGGCAATTTAAAGTTCCTGAGTGTTCTAGATCGCATGTGTCCCTTGGGCTGTCAGCAGGAGGAGACTATGGAACATTTTATAACCGAGTGCTGGGGAGGGCGACAGATATGGCAGGAGATAGCCAGCAAGCTAAAAATCCCAAGGCTGCAGTCTCTGACCTACCCAGACATTGTATATGGTGTGACATCACAGGTAGCTGACATTGACCGGGGGACCTTGTATTTGATTATAACCATCGTTAAATACTACCACTGGCAGACAAGAACAAGAGTGTCCATCCATAGTGAGCCCTTCAATCATGAGAAAGCCGTAAACCTCATTCTGTCGGAGCTAAGGTGGGTCAGATCTATAGAAGTTAGGAGAAAGGGCGAGAATGAAAAATTATGGAAGAATGTATATTTGGAGTAATTTCTGGTTCATGTATCCTGGAATTATGTTTATTTATTCATCTTTTCTCCCATTTATTTGCAATGGACTCTTAAGTTAAAGTTATTATAAACTTATTATTTTGATGATATGTATGATTTCAGTTCAATAATTGTTTGTTCATTCTCATTTCGGAATGTACTATTGTATTTTTGCTTGTTTTATACTAATAAAAATTGCCTCCTATGTTCAAGAATATAACTACTATATACTGCCTCCTATGTACAAGAATATAACTACTATAATACTGAATATGTACAAGAATATAACTACTATAATACTGCTCCTATGTACAAGAATATAACTACTATAATACTGCTCCTGTGTACAAGAATATAACTACTATAATACTGCTCCTATGTACAAGAATATAACTACTATAATACTGCCTATGTACAAGAATATAACTACTATATACTGCCTCCTATGTACAAGAATATAACTACTATAATACTGCTCCTATGTACAAGAATATATCTACTATAATACTGCTCCTATGTACAAGAATATAACTACTATATACTGCCTCCTATGTACAAGAATATAACTACTATATACTGCTCCTATGTACAAGAATATAACTACTATAATACTGCCTATGTACAAGAATATAACTACTATAATACTGCTCCTATGTACAAGAATATAACTACTATAATACTGCCTCCTATGTACAAGAATATAACTACTATAATACTGCTCCTATGTACAAGAAAATAACTACTATAATACTGCCTCCTATGTACAAGAATATAACTACTATAATACTGCTCCTATGTACAAGACTATAACTACTATAATACTGCTCCTATGTACAAGAATATAACTACTATAATACTGCTTCCTATGTACAAGAATATAACTACTATAATACTGCTCCTATGTACAAGAATATAACTACTATAATACTGCTCCTATGTACAAGAATATAACTACTATAATACTGCTCCTATGTACAAGAATATAACTACTATAATACTGCTCCTATGTACAAGAATATAACTACTATAATACTGCTCCTATGTACAAGAATATAACTACTATAATACTGCTCCTATGTACAAGAATATAACTACTATAATACTGCTCCTATGTACAAGAATATAACTACTATAATACTGCCTCCTATGTACAGGAATATAACTACTATAATACTGCTCCTATGTACAAGAATATAGCTACTATAATACTGCTCCTATTTACAAGAATATAACTACTATAATACTGCTCCTATGTACAAGAATATAACTACTATAATACTGCTCCTATGTACAAGAATATAACTACTATAATGCTGCTCCTATGTACAAGAATATAACTACTATAATACTGCTCCTATGTACAAGAATATAACTACTATAATACTGCTCCTATGTACAGGAATATAACTACTATAATACTGTCTCTATGTACAAGAATATAACTACTATAATACTGCTCCTATGTACAAGGATATAACTACTATAATACTGCTCCTATGTACAAGAATATAACTACTATAATACTGCTCCTATGTACAAGAATATAACTACTATAATACTGCTCCTATGTACAGGAATATAACTACTATAATACTGCCTCCTATGTACAAGAATATAACTACTATAATACTGCTCCTATGTACAAGAATATAACTACTATAATACTGCCTCCTATGTACAGGAATATAACTGCTATAAGCTGGGGGTCCGGTTTTCTCTTCTCCCTGGTACACGCCTCTGCCCCGCCGCTGACCGCACAGATCTTTTTGGCTATTTTGGGGAGATCGCTCTCGTTTAGCGCCATTCTCAGGGACATAATAATTCATTAGAGTTAATGATGCTTCAGTATAAAAGGTCTTCTCCATTAACTGGCCTCGGCGGGGCCATACGCAAGTTTCCCCGGTCAGCAGCAGATCTGGAGTGTGCCCCCCCCCCCACCAACAGGCATCGATCTGGAAGAGCTCGGACACAAGAATCACTCAATACACCGAGTGTTAAATTCCATATTGATCTAAGAAACAAAAAATTTGCCGTTTCCTGGGACGCAGAGATTTACTTTGTATCAATTGCGTCATTGTTTACAGATATATTTTTCCAGGAAGAGATGGTCTGTCCCCTTGGCGCTCGTCACAGGATGTTCCAGGGGGAAAATCACCGGAATTAGTAGAAAAAGACGTCTCTCACTCCTGGCTTTGCCTGGTTATGTGTTATGGACACTGGAACGCAGGATGTCCTCTCTCCTCGGCGATGCCACCTGAATTGTTTCAGATCTGCCAATCTGGTCTCGTGATCAGGTAATCCTCTAAACATTAGAGCCCAGACACTTAACAGTTACTCCACTGGAACGGGGGAGGATAGTGCCGGTACTTTCACACTCGCGGCAGAGGATTCCGGCAGGCAGTTCCGTCGACGGAACTGCCTGCCGGATACGGCAATCTGGACGCAAACGGATGCATTTGTGAGACGGATCAGGATGCGGATCCGTCTCTCAAATGCATTGCAATACCGTATCCATCTTTCCGGTTGTCATCCGCAAAAACGGATCCGGTATATATTTTTTTCTCACAAATTTAATGGCCTGCGCATGCGCGGACGGAAAGAACTGATCAGTTTTGCCGGAACACTTGGGGCTGAATCCGGCATTAATGCATTTCAATGGGAATTAATGCCGGATACAGGCACACTAGACCCCGAGGAGACCTCCTAGACCCTGAGGCCATAGTCCTTTCTCCAAGGCTCTTGGCGCGCTGTGGCTGTACTTCCTGATGCTCCATCATATCTTCAGGGCTCTGACGTCAAGTCGCCATACTCCACCCTTCGAGTCAAGTGGCTTCTAAGGACTTATACATTTGCCCTTTCACCTGGTAACACTGACTCTGTTCTTCTGCTGCCTGTTCTTCCTACATGAGGGAAACACCTTCTCCTCCCACTGTCGAGATCTTATAGAATGACTGCTTTTAGGTGGATAACCCTCCCTTGCCACAACCACTCCTCACCCCCCTCATCTGTGGCTTCCTTCACTATGGCCTGGTCTACTCCACTATGGCCTGGTCTACTCCACTATGGCCTGGTCTACTCCACTATGGCCTGGTCTACTCCACTATGGCCTGGTCTACTCCACCATGGCCCACATGCAGAAGAGAAACTCCCTCTACTCTCCCTAAACTCCCAAGGCATCACTGCTGGCTTAGGTTTTCTTTTCTTCCCATTTCCACATATGTGGAAGGGAAACCACCTCTCCTCGCGGTCTCAGGCTATCTTTATACCTTCAAGGGCCTCTTATTCTTGCACATTCACATTAAAGGGATGTCCACTGCTGCTTCCAGGGCCACTCATTTGGAATGGAGAATTCATATCCTCCTGCTCATAGTCTGTAGCCAGGCAGAGATTGATGCTCACCCTCCTGCTGCAGCAGGCCTTCATTGGCTCCCACCCCCGTCTCACTCCCGCTCTTGCTAAAGTAGCACAAGTGGTCCTTCTCCTCTTCTGAGCTGGTGACATTCAGGCCACAACAGACACCTCTCACCAGCAGAGGGCTACAGTATCTTACTGCATGGGTAACGCACTAGCTGCTCCGGAGGGACTGGCGCCTCTTCCACCAGCATCAGACCATCATCATTACTTGGTCACTCCCGATTTATCTGGACTTCATTCTCACGTTGCACCTGGTCGACACATTGGTGCACCATATTCTCAGCAGAAGCCACTACTCGTGGTGGCAACAGTTAGCGGTCCAGGCAGCAAGAAATCACCCAAAACGACCACGGCAAAATACAGACTATACATAGACAAAAGCGGTCAATCATTCTACAGCTGCACCCAAACTAATTTGCCCCTATCGGCTAGAAGCCATGGCTGCTTCCATGACTCATCCCAGTCCTAGGATATACCCATGTCTGGTCATCACCAGGTGAGATCATTATATATACGCACTACAGACCGCTGCTGCCTCGGCGATATCCCCCTCCCGGCTCATCTCACACCATCTATGGATTAGTAAATAATACATGAGTGCCGTCTCCAGGTGAAGAGAGCTCCTCGAGTCTTCCAGATGTCAGTCGGATTGTATTCGGACTGACACAGTCTCTTTAATAAGAACATGACTATAAGCTGAACCTAATACAATTCACCGCAGATCAGTGAGTTCATCTCCCCCGCTCCCTGGATGTTTTATCGTCTCTTATAAATGTCAACTCAATAATATGTCACATCTCATCTCTTCTCCCATTGCTAAGAAATGACAGCGGAGGTGGCGGCCGACCGTCCTCGCCTTCCTGTCAATACCCAGAGGTAAGTGCAACTAAGACCTGATTGATAGATCTCAGAGCCGCCTCTAAGAACACGTCTGGAGGAGCTCCTTGTGGCCCCTTCTACCTCCACATGATTTCTCCTTTCACTATTCCAGGAGCTCGAGATTATCAATTGTAATGGACGAACATCAACCGGGATGAATCGTGAACGCGATCAAATGTTTGCAATCTGCAAGTTCGCGGCGGGCAGGCGAACCTGAAAAACCTTCAGCTCATATTTGCGGCCACCAAATAAATACTTAGTAGAAGTGCACAAATCGTCCCACAACGTGGACAGTGACATACCAGAGGGGGGTCAATGGCAAAAATTCCTATAAAAAAATATGTATTTTAATCAGGGGCCATTGTTATGCGTCTTAAAGGGAAACTGTCAAAAATGTTCCCTGCTGGAGCCTAGAAAATTTTTATTTTAGGCCACGGGAGTACAGGCCCCAAACATAAGGCATTCACCGGACAGAAAAGAACAAGTGATTATGTGGCTGGAGGTATATTAGACGGTCATTGGATATCAATTTTACTGAAGGCCAGTACAAATACAGGTCAATGTTCAAAAGAACAAAAAATATAAAATTGGATTAAAAACATGGCTAACGAAATCCCCCCTCTTGAAAAATTCGATAACACGTGGTCGTCACAGGTGTTGAATTCCTCTGAAGTCCCCAACATTAGGCATTCACCGGACAGAAAAGGCCTTTTATGCCGCTGTATTTACATAAGACAAGGACCATTCTTTGTTCTGGGTGGTGGCGGATATGTGTGGGCTGGCATGAGGAAATTCAATTAAACTTGGTCATCACAGGTGTTTAATTCCTCCCAGATCCATGCCTCATTCATTTTTAGTAATGTGAGGTAGTCCACACTGTCGTGAGCTAGGCGAGTGCGCTTATCGGTCACCATCCCCCCTGCTGCACAGAACGTCCTTTCGGACAGGACACTGGACGAGGGGCAAGCCAAGAGTTCCATGGCAAATTGTGCCAGCTCTGGCCACAGGTCAAGCCTGCCCACCCAGTAGTCAAGGGATTCCTCGCTTCTCAGAGCGTCCACATCAGCCATTAACCCGATGTAGTCGGACACCTGTCGGTCTAGGCGTTCCCTGAGGCTGGATCCGAAGGGCGGCTGTTGATGGGTTGGCTGAAAGAATGATCTCAAGTGACCAACACACCTTCAAACCGCCCTCTTCTTGCATGCGCTGTAGGATTGGTGCCCGCACCTGTTTCTCTGTGGGTGGAAATTCCTCTGCCAGCGCCCGCAACAGCAGAATGCAGCATTTCTCGAAGCAAGGCCTGGAGGTGCTGCATTCTGACAGCCTTCTGTGATGCTGGTAACATGTCCGCCATTTTGTGTTTGTACCGGGGGTCTAAGTACGTTGCCACCCAGTACTGGTCCTTGCCCTTTATGTTTTTTATACGGGGGTCCCTCTTCAAACACTGTTGCATGAAGGCCCCCATTTGCACTAAATTGGAAGCGGTGGAGCGCCCTGGCTCCTGCTCATCATCCAGGAGAATGTCGTCCTCGTTCCACCAAGAATCCCAGAAACGTTTAAAGCCTGCTCTTCTTGCTCCTCCTCCTCCTCCTCCGCCCCGGCACCATCCTCCTCTGACTCCTCTTCAGACTCCTGCTGACTTGTCTCGGATGGAGTAGCCCCCCTGGGAATTCATCCAGCATTGCGACTTCTTCATCTTCCTGCTCTTCGATGGCTTGATCAATGACACAATGCAATGCACGCTCCAGAAAGAAGGCGTAAGGTACGATGTCACTGATGGCGCCCTGGCTGCGACTGACCAGTTTGGTGACCTCATCAAATGGCTGCAGAGGTCTGCATGCGTCGCGCATGAGCCAAGCTTCCCAGACCCTGTCCTGCCGCAGAGTTCGTACAGGTAGTCGTTAACGGCACGTTTCTGCTGGAGCAGCCTATCAAGCATATACAAGGTGGAGTTCCAGCGTGTCGGGCAGTCACAAATTAGACGTCTGACGGGCAGGTGGTGTCGCCGCTGAACGCCAGCAAGGCGAGCCATGGCCGTGTAAGATCTTCTAAAATGGCCATTTCCCTGGCCTGCCGCAAGACGTCCTGGACCCCGCAGAGCTGAAAGCAGCGCAGGACAGGTGTGGATATTGGCTTCCAGGCACAACAGCTGCAGCACAGCATGGCAACGTCTCACCTGGCACGTCGTATAGGTTCTGGGAGCTGGAGGGCGCAGCGGAAGAGGCGGTAGCAGCGGAAAAGGAGGAGTCAGGCGAGGAGGAGACGGAGGATGGAGTAAGAGGAGGAGAAGAAGAGGCAGGCCTGCATGCAATCCATGGCGGTAACACCAAATCCACACGGGTGCCACGGGTTACATGCTTGACAGCCGTCAGAAAGTTCACCCAGTGGGCAGTAAAAGTTATGTACCTTCCCTGCCCGTGTTTGCTAGACCACGTGGCTGTAGTCAGATGTATCTTGGCACCGACACTGTGTGCCAGAGATACATTCACTTGCCGCTGAATGTGGCCATATAGTTCTGTAGTAATGGTAGACTGAATGGCTAGAGGCTGGATGTTATATATCTGTGGTAATGGTAGACTGTACGGCTAGAGGCTGGAAGTTATACACCTGTGGTAATGGTAGACTGTATGGCTAGAGGCTGGATGTTATATATCTGTGGTAATGGTAGACTGCATGGCTAGAGGCTGGATGTTATACACTGTGGTAATGGTAGACTGCATGGTTAGAGGATGGATGTTATACACTGTGGTAATGGTAGACTGCACGGCTAGAGGCTGGATGTTATACACTGTTGTAATTGTAGACTGCATGGCTAGAGGCTGGATGTTATACACTGTGGCAATGGTAGACTGCATGGCTAGGGGCTGGATGTTATACACTGTGGTAATGGTAGACTGCACGGCTAGAGGCTGGATGTTATACACCTGTAGTAATGGTAGACTGCACGGCTAGAGGCTGGATGTTATACACCTGTGGTAATGGTAGACTGCATGGCTAGAGGCTGGATGTTATACACCTGTGGTAATGGCAGACTGCACGGCTAGAGGCTGGATGTTATACACTGTGGTAATGGCAGACTGCACGGCTAGAGGGTGGATGTTATACATCTGTGGTAATGGTAGACTGCATGGCTAGAGGCTGGATGTTATACACCTGTGGTAATGGTAGACTGCATGGCTAGAGGCTGGATGTTATACACCTGTGGTAATGGCAGACTGCACGGCTAGAGGCTGGATGTTATACACTGTGGTAATGGTAGACTGCACGGCTAGAGACTGGATGTTATACATCTGTGGTAATGGTAGACTGCATGGCTAGAGGCTGGATGTTATACACCTGTGGTAATGGTAGACTGCATGGCTAGAGGCTGGATGTTCTACACCTGTAGTAATGGTAGACTGCATGGCTAGAGGCTGGATGTTATACACTGTTGTAATAGTAGACTGCACGGCTAGAGGCTGGATGTTATACACCTGTAGTAATGGTAGACTGCATGGCTAGAGGCTGGATGTTATACACTGTTGTAATAGTAGACTGCATGGTTAGAGGCTGGATGTTATACACTGTGGTAATAGTAGACTGCATGGCTAGAGGCTGGATGTTATACACCTGTGGTAATGGTAGACTGTATGGCTAGAGGCTGGAAGTTATACACCTGTGGTAATGGTAGACTGCATGGCTAGAGGCTGGAAGTTATACACCTGTGGTAATGGTAGACTGTATGGCTGGAGGCTGGATGTTATACACCTGTAGTAATGGCACTAATTGTTATACCTGAAGACAATAATGAAGACACGGGGCCCAACACTGAACTCCATATGGTGTACATACTCCTACCCAGACACTACAGCACAGGAGAAGGAGAACTGGACCCAGAAGATATGCTCCTCTCCAGCAGTCACATAGGTGTGCACACTTACCATCACTGAGTCCAGTACATGTAGACCCCCCTCCCTCCCAATACATACATCTCACAAGCCACTGGGGTGCACATTTTTCACATGTGTTGGTACGGCCGAGCAGACATGGCACACACCCTATTTCCACCATTGATTGCTCCTGGCTTATCCACAAGAGCGCTCCCTAAATAAAAACATCCCCAGTGACATCTGCTGCTGGGAAAGCTGAGTGACAACCATTCGGCCTGCCCTGGGTGTCCTGAGAGGGGCTGCTACCCAGCTTTCCCAGACCCCGGAATGGTAACTCTGCTTAGTGATACATGTCCAGATCAGCCATTCAGCAGCACCGCGGGCCCATCGCTTGTCACCCAGCTTTCCCAGACCCCGGAATGGTAACTCTGCTTAGTGATACATGTCCAGATCAGCCATTCAGCAGCACCGCGGGCCCATCGCTTGTCACCCAGCTTTCCCAGACCCCGGAATGGTAACTCTGCTTAGTGATACATGTCCAGATCATCTATTCAGCAGCACCGCGGGCCCATCGCTTGTCACCCAGCTTTCCCAGACCCCGGAATGGTAACTCTGCTTAGTGATACATGTCCAGATCAGCCATTCAGCAGCACCGCGGGCCCATCGCTTGTCACCCAGCTTTCCCAGACCCCGGAATGGTAACTCTGCTTAGTGATACATGTCCAGATCAGCCATTCAGCAGCACCGCGGGCCCATCGCTTGTCACCCAGCTTTCCCAGACCCCGGAATGGTAACTCTGCTTAGTGATACATGTCCAGATCATCCATTCAGCAGCACCGCGGGCCCATCGCTTGTCACCCAGCTTTCCCAGACCCCGGAATGGTAACTCTGCTTAGTGATACATGTCCAGATTATCCATTCAGCAGCACCGCGGGCCCATCGCTTGTCACCCAGCTTTCCCAGACCCCGGAATGGTAACTCTGCTTAGTGATACATGTCCAGATCAGCCATTCAGCAGCACCGCGGGCCCATCGCTTGTCACCCAGCTTTCCCAGACTCCGGAATGGTAACTCTGCTTAGTGATACATGTCCAGATCATCCATTCAGCAGCACCGCGGGCCCATCGCTTGTCACCCAGCTTTCCCAGACTCCGGAATGGTAACTCTGCTTAGTGATACATGTCCAGATCATCCATTCAGCAGCACCGCGGGCCCATCGCTTGTCACCCAGCTTTCCCAGACTCCGGAATGGTAACTCTGCTTAGTGATACATGTCCAGATCATCCATTCAGCAGCACCGCGGGCCCATCGCTTGTCACCCAGCTTTCCCAGACCCCGGAATGGTAACTCTGCTTAGTGATACATGTCCAGATCATCCATTCAGAAGCACCGCGGGCCCATCGCTTGTCACCCAGCTTTCCCAGACCCCGGAATGGTAACTCTGCTTAGTGATACATGTCCAGATCATCCATTCAGCAGCACCGCGGGCCCATCGCTTGTCACCCAGCTTTCCCAGACCCCGGAATGGTAACTCTGCTTAGTGATACATGTCCAGATCAGCCATTCAGCAGCACCGCGGGCCCATCGCTTGTCACCCAGCTTTCCCAGACCCCGGAATGGTAACTCTGCTTAGTGATACATGTCCAGATCAGCCATTCAGCAGCACCGCGGGCCCATCGCTTGTCACCCAGCTTTCCCAGACCCCGGAATGGTAACTCTGCTTAGTGATACATGTCCAGATCAGCCATTCAGCAGCACCGCGGGCCCATCGCTTGTCACCCAGCTTTCCCAGACCCCGGAATGGTAACTCTGCTTAGTGATACATGTCCAGATCATCCATTCAGCAGCACCGCGGGCCCATCGCTTGTCACCCAGCTTTCCCAGACCCCGGAATGGTAACTCTGCTTAGTGATACATGTCCAGATCAGCCATTCAGCAGCACCGCGGGCCCATCGCTTGTCACCTAGCTTTCCCAGACCCCGGAATGGTAACTCTGCTTAGTGATACATGTCCAGATCAGCCATTCAGCAGCACCGCGGGCCCATCGCTTGTCACCCAGCTTTCCCAGACCCCGGAATGGTAACTCTGCTTAGTGATACATGTCCAGATCATCTATTCAGCAGCACCGCGGGCCCATCGCTTGTCACCCAGCTTTCCCAGACCCCGGAATGGTAACTCTGCTTAGTGATACATGTCCAGATCATCCATTCAGCAGCACCGCGGGCCTATCGCTTGTCACCCAGCTTTCCCAGACCCCGGAATGGTAACTCTGCTTAGTGATACATGTCCAGATTATCCATTCAGCAGCACCGCGGGCCCATCGCTTGTCACCCAGCTTTCCCAGACCCCGGAATGGTAACTCTGCTTAGTGATACATGTCCAGATCAGCCATTCAGCAGCACCGCGGGCCCATCGCTTGTCACCCAGCTTTCCCAGACTCCGGAATGGTAACTCTGCTTAGTGATACATGTCCAGATCATCCATTCAGCAGCACCGCGGGCCCATCGCTTGTCACCCAGCTTTCCCAGACCCCGGAATGGTAACTCTGCTTAGTGATACATGTCCAGATCATCCATTCAGCAGCACCGCGGGCCCATCGCTTGTCACCTAGCTTTCCCAGACCCCGGAATGGTAACTCTGCTTAGTGATACATGTCCAGATCAGCCATTCAGCAGCACCGCGGGCCCATCGCTTGTCACCCAGCTTTCCCAGACTCCGGAATGGTAACTCTGCTTAGTGATACATGTCCAGATCAGCCATTCAGCAGCACCGCGGGCCCATCGCTTGTCACCCAGCTTTCCCAGACCCCGGAATGGTAACTCTGCTTAGTGATACATGTCCAGATCAGCCATTCAGCAGCACCGCGGGCCCATCGCTTGTCACCCAGCTTTCCCAGACCCCGGAATGGTAACTCTGCTTAGTGATACATGTCCAGATTATCCATTCAGCAGCACCGCGGGCCCATCGCTTGTCACCCAGCTTTCCCAGACCCCGGAATGGTAACTCTGCTTAGTGATACATGTCCAGATCAGCCATTCAGCAGCACCGCGGGCCCATCGCTTGTCACCCAGCTTTCCCAGACCCCGGAATGGTAACTCTGCTTAGTGATACATGTCCAGATCATCTATTCAGCAGCACCGCGGGCCCATCGCTTGTCACCCAGCTTTCCCAGACCCCGGAATGGTAACTCTGCTTAGTGATACATGTCCAGATCATCCATTCAGCAGCACCGCGGGCCTATCGCTTGTCACCCAGCTTTCCCAGACCCCGGAATGGTAACTCTGCTTAGTGATACATGTCCAGATTATCCATTCAGCAGCACCGCGGGCCCATCGCTTGTCACCCAGCTTTCCCAGACCCCGGAATGGTAACTCTGCTTAGTGATACATGTCCAGATCAGCCATTCAGCAGCACCGCGGGCCCATCGCTTGTCACCCAGCTTTCCCAGACTCCGGAATGGTAACTCTGCTTAGTGATACATGTCCAGATCATCCATTCAGCAGCACCGCGGGCCCATCGCTTGTCACCCAGCTTTCCCAGACCCCGGAATGGTAACTCTGCTTAGTGATACATGTCCAGATCATCCATTCAGCAGCACCGCGGGCCCATCGCTTGTCACCTAGCTTTCCCAGACCCCGGAATGGTAACTCTGCTTAGTGATACATGTCCAGATCAGCCATTCAGCAGCACCGCGGGCCCATCGCTTGTCACCCAGCTTTCCCAGACTCCGGAATGGTAACTCTGCTTAGTGATACATGTCCAGATCAGCCATTCAGCAGCACCGCGGGCCCATCGCTTGTCACCCAGCTTTCCCAGACCCCGGAATGGTAACTCTGCTTAGTGATACATGTCCAGATCAGCCATTCAGCAGCACCGCGGGCCCATCGCTTGTCACCCAGCTTTCCCAGACCCCGGAATGGTAACTCTGCTTAGTGATACATGTCCAGATCAGCCATTCAGCAGCACCGCGGGCCCATCGCTTGTCACCCAGCTTTCCCAGACCCCGGAATGGTAACTCTGCTTAGTGATACATGTCCAGATCAGCCATTCAGCAGCACCGCGGGCCCATCGCTTGTCACCCAGCTTTCCCAGACCCCGGAATGGTAACTCTGCTTAGTGATACATGTCCAGATCATCCATTCAGCAGCACCGCGGGCCCATCGCTTGTCACCCAGCTTTCCCAGACCCCGGAATGGTAACTCTGCTTAGTGATACATGTCCAGATCAGCCATTCAGCAGCACCGCGGGCCCATCGCTTGTCACCCAGCTTTCCCAGACTCCGGAATGGTAACTCTGCTTAGTGATACATGTCCAGATCATCCATTCAGCAGCACCGCGGGCCCATCGCTTGTCACCCAGCTTTCCCAGACCCCGGAATGGTAACTCTGCTTAGTGATACATGTCCAGATCAGCCATTCAGCAGCACCGCGGGCCCATCGCTTGTCACCCAGCTTTCCCAGACTCCGGAATGGTAACTCTGCTTAGTGATACATGTCCAGATCATCCATTCAGCAGCACCGCGGGCCCATCGCTTGTCACCCAGCTTTCCCAGACCCCGGAATGGTAACTCTGCTTAGTGATACATGTCCAGATCAGCCATTCAGCAGCACCGCGGGCCCATCGCTTGTCACCTAGCTTTCCCAGACCCCGGAATGGTAACTCTGCTTAGTGATACATGTCCAGATCAGCCATTCAGCAGCACCGCGGGCCCATCGCTTGTCACCCAGCTTTCCCAGACCCCGGAATGGTAACTCTGCTTAGTGATACATGTCCAGATCAGCCATTCAGCAGCACCGCGGGCCCATCGCTTGTCACCCAGCTTTCCCAGACCCCGGAATGGTAACTCTGCTTAGTGATACATGTCCAGATCATCCATTCAGCAGCACCGCGGGCCCATCGCTTGTCACCCAGCTTTCCCAGACCCCGGAATGGTAACTCTGCTTAGTGATACATGTCCAGATCAGCCATTCAGCAGCACCGCGGGCCCATCGCTTGTCACCCAGCTTTCCCAGACTCCGGAATGGTAACTCTGCTTAGTGATACATGTCCAGATCATCCATTCAGCAGCACCGCGGGCCCATCGCTTGTCACCCAGCTTTCCCAGACCCCGGAATGGTAACTCTGCTTAGTGATACATGTCCAGATCAGCCATTCAGCAGCACCGCGGGCCCATCGCTTGTCACCCAGCTTTCCCAGACCCCGGAATGGTAACTCTGCTTAGTGATACATGTCCAGATCAGCCATTCAGCAGCACCGCGGGCCCATCGCTTGTCACCCAGCTTTCCCAGACCCCGGAATGGTAACTCTGCTTAGTGATACATGTCCAGATCAGCCATTCAGCAGCACCGCGGGCCCATCGCTTGTCACCCAGCTTTCCCAGACCCCGGAATGGTAACTCTGCTTAGTGATACATGTCCAGATCAGCCATTCAGCAGCACCGCGGGCCCATCGCTTGTCACCCAGCTTTCCCAGACCCTGGAATGGTAACTCTGCTTAGTGATACATGTCCAGATCAGCCATTCAGCAGCACTGCGGGCCCATCGCTTGTCACCCAGCTTTCCCAGACTCCGGAATGGTAACTCTGCTTAGTGATACATGTCCAGATCATCCATTCAGCAGCACCGCGGGCCCATCGCTTGTCACCCAGCTTTCCCAGACCCCGGAATGGTAACTCTGCTTAGTGATACATGTCCAGATCAGCCGTTCAGCAGCACCGCGGGCCCATCGCTTGTCACCCAGCTTTCCCAGACCCCGGAATGGTAACTCTGCTTAGTGATACATGTCCAGATCAGCCATTCAGCAGCACCGCGGGCCCATCGCTTGTCACCCAGCTTTCCCAGACCCCGGAATGGTAACTCTGCTTAGTGATACATGTCCAGATCAGCCATTCAGCAGCACCGCGGGCCCATCGCTTGTCACCCAGCTTTCCCAGACCCCGGAATGGTAACTCTGCTTAGTGATACATGTCCAGATCAGCCATTCAGCAGCACCGCGGGCCCATCGCTTGTCACCCAGCTTTCCCAGACCCCGGAATGGTAACTCTGCTTAGTGATACATGTCCAGATCAGCCATTCAGCAGCACCGCGGGCCCATCGCTTGTCACCCAGCTTTCCCAGACCCCGGAATGGTAACTCTGCTTAGTGATACATGTCCAGATCAGCCATTCAGCAGCACCGCGGGCCCATCGCTTGTCACCCAGCTTTCCCAGACCCCGGAATGGTAACTCTGCTTAGTGATACATGTCCAGATCAGCCATTCAGCAGCACCGCGGGCCCATCGCTTGTCACCCAGCTTTCCCAGACCCCGGAATGGTAACTCTGCTTAGTGATACATGTCCAGATCAGCCATTCAGCAGCACCGCGGGCCCATCGCTTGTCACCCAGCTTTCCCAGACCCCGGAATGGTAACTCTGCTTAGTGATACATGTCCAGATCATCCATTCAGCAGCACCGCGGGCCC
Source organism: Bufo gargarizans (assembly GCF_014858855.1). Classification (NCBI taxonomy): domain Eukaryota; kingdom Metazoa; phylum Chordata; class Amphibia; order Anura; family Bufonidae; genus Bufo; species Bufo gargarizans. The sequence goes on along the minus strand of NW_025334073.1, from coordinate 122,042 downwards.
ATCGCTTGTCACCCAGCTTTCCCAGACCCCGGAATGGTAACTCTGCTTAGTGATACATGTCCAGATCAGCCATTCAGCAGCACCGCGGGCCCATCGCTTGTCACCCAGCTTTCCCAGAAGCAGATATCACTTCTACATAGGGATGACGGATTCTTGAATTTAAAGGGGAAATGCTCTTTGAACACAAGCGCTGCCTCTTATTTATTCGTCTTCTCGCATCGCCGCTGTCGGCCAAATAAAGTTTATGAAACCAACTTAAGGCGAAAGAAAGAGGCCGGAGTGAGAATTATTCATAGCGGAGCCCGAGAAAGCTCTGAATATTTCATAAGGCCGGAACAGCTGCGGCTCTCCGCTTCAATGATAAGAGGCTGATTAGCAAAAATATATCCAACATATTACACAAGCCGCATAACTATCATGTCCGCCTGTTCCCCGCCGCGCCACCGCCTGACCTTCCCTCCAAATCTCAATTTTTCTGATCCATCTTTGTCCTCATCCTCCTCATTACCCTGGCAACATCCAAGGGCCAAACTCCACCATCCTGCCTGACAGACAGTCGCTTGCGTTGAGGTGTGAATCTTCATACTTCTTTGTGCTTCCTCCAGTAATCCACCTGTTACATTTGTATCACCGCCACTAATGAAGCGGCTGGATGAGTCCTCAGAGCCGAGCAGCTGCCAATCACTGCCGGGCAGGCAATTCTCCGCTCTTGATCAAGTGAAGCCCTGGAGCTACACCGGGGTGGAGGCGTCCGGGAGGGAACAGGACCTGTTGTGATTAGCGAAGATTAAACGCCCCACGACACCAACCGGCGCTCACCAGAATACTGACAAGAAGCTGAGGAACCGCAGTCTATCCTCTCGTGAAAAATAAATATGGAGAAGTCATATCAGAGTCTCAAGGTGATATCATAACTGGATGGTGGACGATATCTGAGAAGGGTGAAGGATAATATCTTAGATGGGTGGTGAATGATATCAGAGATGGGTGGTGGACAATATCTTAAATGGGTGGTGAATGATATCTGAGATGGGTGAAGGATAATATCTTAGATGGGTGGTGGTAATATCTTAAATGGGTGGTGAATGATATCTGAGATGGGTGAAGGATAATATCTTAAATGGGTGGTGGATATCCAAGATAGGTGGTGGATGATACAGTATCTGAGATGGGTGGTGGAAGATATCTGAGATGGATGAAAGATAATATCTTAAATGGGTGGTGAATATCTTAGGTGGGTGGTGGATAATATCTGAGATGGATGGTGAACAGTGGCGTACTAAGTGGTGGGTGGGTGGGGGGGGGGGTGCGGTGTCCGTCCCGGGTGCCGGCTCTCAGGGGGGTTCCAGAAGCAATGAGCGCTTCCATCAATACAGACAGAAGCGCTCATTGCTGGGAGCTGTGGTCCTGTCCCTCACTGCTCAGCTCCCGCGCTCTTCCCCTCCTTCAGGCCGGCGGCGCACAGAATGGTGAAGCAGGAAGACTTCTCCCCGCTCCACCATTCAGCCTGCAGACAAAGATCGCGCTGCCGACCTGTGTGGGCGGAGCCTGCAGCCGAAAAATGTGCATAAGCTCCGCCCACACAGTGCTGCAGAGGAGAGATGGATGTGATCATCAGGAACGGGACAAGGTGAGAAGTTACTGTGTGTTGTTTTGTTTTTTAATACAGAGGGGGCACAGAGGACTTTATTACTATGGAGGGGGCACAGAGGACTTTGTTACTATGGAGGGGGCACAGAGGACTTTGTTACTATGGAGGGGGCACAGAGGACTTTGTTACTATGGAGGGGGCACAGAGGACTTTGTTACTATGGAGGGGGCACAGAGGGCTTTGTTACTATGGAGGGGGCACAGGGGGATTTATTACTATGGAGGGGGCACAGAGGACTTTATTACTATGGAGGGGGCACAGAGGACTTTGTTACTATGGAGGGGGCACAGAGGACTTTGTTACTATGGAGGGGGCACAGAGGACTTTATTACTATGGAGGGGGCACAGAGGACTTTATTACTATGGAGGGGGCACAGAGGACTTTATTACTATGGAGGGGGCACAGAGGACTTTATTACTATGGAGGGGGCACAGAGGACTTTATTACTATGGAGGGAGCACAGAGGACTTTATTACTATGGAGGGGGCACAGAGGACTTTATTACTATGGAGGGGGCACAGAGGACTTTGTTACTATGGAGGGGGCACAGAGGACTTTGTTACTATGGAGGGGGCACAGAGGACTTTGTTACTATGGAGGGGGCACAGAGGACTTTGTTACTATGGAGGGGGCACAGAGGACTTTGTTACTATGGAGGGGGCACAGAGGACTTTGTTACTATGGAGGGGGCACAGAGGACTTTGTTACTATGGAGGGGGCACAGAGGGCTTTATTACTATGGAGGGGGCACAGAGGACTTTACTACTATGGAGGGGGAACAGAGGGCTTTATTACTATGGAGGGGGCACAGAGGACCTTATTACTATGGAGGGGGCACAGAGGACTTTATTACTATGGAGGGGGCACAGAGGACTTTATTACTATGGAGGGGGCACAGAGGGCTTTATTACTATGGAGGGGCACAGAGGACTTTATTACTATGGAGGGAGCACAGAGGACTTTGTTACTATGGAGGGGGCACAGAGGACTTTGTTACTATGGAGGGGGCACAGAGGACTTTGTTACTATGGAGGGGGCACAGAGGACTTTGTTACTATGGAGGGGGCACAGAGGACTTTGTTACTATGGAGGGGGCACAGAGGACTTTGTTACTATGGAGGGGGCACAGAGGACTTTGTTACTATGGAGGGGGCACAGAGGACTTTGTTACTATGGAGGGGGCACAGAGGGCTTTGTTACTATGGAGGGGGCACAGGGGGATTTATTACTATGGAGGGGGCACAGAGGACTTTATTACTATGGAGGGGGCACAGAGGACTTTGTTACTATGGAGGGGGCACAGAGGACTTTGTTACTATGGAGGGGGCACAGAGGACTTTATTACTATGGAGGGGGCACAGAGGACTTTATTACTATGGAGGGGGCACAGAGGACTTTATTACTATGGAGGGGGCACAGAGGACTTTATTACTATGGAGGGAGCACAGAGGACTTTATTACTATGGAGGGGGCACAGAGGACTTTGTTACTATGGAGGGGGCACAGAGGACTTTGTTACTATGGAGGGGGCACAGAGGACTTTGTTACTATGGAGGGGGCACAGAGGACTTTGTTACTATGGAGGGGGCACAGAGGACTTTGTTACTATGGAGGGGGCACAGAGGACTTTGTTACTATGGAGGGGGCACAGAGGACTTTGTTACTATGGAGGGGGCACAGAGGACTTTGTTACTATGGAGGGGGCACAGAGGGCTTTATTACTATGGAGGGGGCACAGAGGACTTTACTACTATGGAGGGGGAACAGAGGGCTTTATTACTATGGAGGGGGCACAGAGGACCTTATTACTATGGAGGGGGCACAGAGGACTTTATTACTATGGAGGGGGCACAGAGGACTTTATTACTATGGAGGGGGCACAGAGGGCTTTATTACTATGGAGGGGCACAGAGGACTTTATTACTATGGAGGGAGCACAGAGGACTTTGTTACTATGGAGGGGGCACAGAGGACTTTGTTACTATGGAGGGGGCACAGAGGACTTTGTTACTATGGAGGGGGCACAGAGGACTTTGTTACTATGGAGGGGGCACAGAGGACTTTGTTACTATGGAGGGGGCACAGAGGACTTTGTTACTATGGAGGGGGCACAGAGGACTTTGTTACTATGGAGGGGGCACAGAGGACTTTATTACTATGGAGGGGCACAGAGGACTTTGTTACTATGGAGGGGGCACAGAGGACTTTATTACTATGGAGGGGGCACAGAGGACTTTGTTACTATGGAGGGGGCACAGAGGACTTTATTACTATGGAGGGGGCACAGAGGACTTTGTTACTATGGAGGGGGCACAGAGGACTTTGTTACTATGGAGGGGGCACAGAGGACTTTGTTACTATGGAGGGGGCACAGAGGACTTTATTACTATGGAGGGGGCACAGAGGACTTTGTTACTATGGAGGGAGCACAGAGGACTTTATTACTATGGAGGGGGCACAGAGGACTTTGTTACTATGGAGGGGGCACAGAGGACTTTGTTACTATGGAGGGGGCACAGAGGACTTTGTTACTATGGAGGGGGCACAGAGGACTTTGTTACTATGGAGGGGGGCACAGAGGACTTTATTACTATGGAGGGGCACAGAGGACTTTGTTACTATGGAGGGGGCACAGAGGACTTTATTACTATGGAGGGGGCACAGAGGACTTTGTTACTATGGAGGGGCACAGAGGACTTTATTACTATGGAGGGGGCACAGAGGACTTTGTTACTATGGAGGGGGCACAGAGGACTTTGTTACTATGGAGGGGGCACAGAGGACTTTATTACTATGGAGGGGGGCACAGAGGACTTTGTTACTATGGAGGGGGCACAGAGGACTTTGTTACTATGGAGGGGGCACAGAGGACTTTGTTACTATGGAGGGGGCACAGGACTTATGGAGGGGGCACAGAGGACTTTACTACTATGGAGGGGGAACAGAGGGCTTTATTACTATGGAGGGGGCACAGAGGGCTTTATTACTATGGAGGGGGCACAGAGGACTTTATTACTATGGAGGGGGCACAGAGGACTTTATTACTATGGAGGGGGCACAGAGGACTTTATTACTATGGAGGGGGCACAGAGGGATTTATTACTATGGGGGGGGCATAGAGGGCTTTATTACTATGGAGGGGGCACAGAGGTCTTTATTACTATGGAGGGGGCACAGAGGACTTTATTACTATGGAGGGGCACAGAGGACTTTATTACTATGGAGGGAGCACAGAGGACTTTATTACTATAGTACTATAGAGAGGGCACAGAGGACTTTATTACTATGGAGGGGGCACAGGTGACTTTATTCCTATGGGGGGGGGGCATAGAGGGCTTTATTACTATGGAGGGGGCACAGAGGTCTTTATTACTATGGAGGGGGCACAGAGGACTTTATTCCTATGGGGGGGGGGGCATAGAGGGCTTTATTACTATGGAGGGGGCACAGAGGTCTTTATTACTATGGAGGGGGCACAGAGGACTTTATTACTATGGATGGGGCACAGAGGACTTTATTACTATGGAGGGGGCACAGATGACTTTATTCCTATGGGGGGGGGCATAGAGGGCTTTATTACTATGGAGGGGGCACAGAGGTCTTTATTACTATGGAGGGGGCACAGAGGGCTTTATTACTATGGAGGGGGCACAGAGGGCTTTATTACTATGGAGGGGGCACAGAGGACTTTATTACTATGTAGGGGGCACAGAGGACTTTATTACTATGGAGGGGGCACAGAGGACTTTATTACTATGGAGGGGGCACAGAGGACTTTACTACTATAGAGGGGGCACAGAGGGCTTTACTACTATGGAGGGGGCACAGAGGGCTTTACTACTATGGAGGGGGCACAGAGGGCTTTATTACTATGGAGGGGGCACAGAGGACTTTATTACTATGGAGGGGGCACAGGGGGATTTATTACTATGGAGGGGGCACAGAGGGCTTTATTACTATGGAGGGGGCACAGAGGACTTTATTACTATGGAGGGGGCACAGAGGACTTTATTACTATGGAGGGGGCACACAGGGAATTTCTACTATTGAGGGGGCACAGAGAGCATTACTAATGTGAAGGAGGCACAATGGGCATTTCTACTATGAAGGGGGCACAGAGGGAATTACTAGCACAGTGGGCATTTCTACTATGAAGGGGGCACAATTGGAATTTCTACTATGGAGGGGGCACAGAGCCAGAAAGCATTACTACAATGAAGGGGGCACAGAGGGCATTATTACTGTGAAGGAGGCACAATGGGGATTTCTATTATGAAGGGGGCACAGAGGGCATTACTAGCACAGTGGGCATTACTACTATTAAGGGGGCACAATGGGCATTATTACTGTGAAGGGGGCACAATGGAAATTATTACTATTAAGCAGGCACAATGGGCTAAATTACTATGGAGGGGCACAGAAGGCATTTCTTCTATGGAGGGGGCACAGAGCCAGAGGGCATTACTACAATGAAGAGGGCATTATTACTGTGAAGGGGCACAGTGGGCATTATTACTGTGAAGGGGGCACAGTGGGCATTACTACTATTAAGGGGGCACAATGGGCATTATTACTGTGAAGGGGGCACAATGGGCATTATTACTATTAAGGGAGCACAGAGGGCATTTCTACTATGTAGGAGGCACAGAGCCAAGGGGCATCACTACAATGAAGGGGGCACAGAGGGCATTATTACTGTGAAGGGGCACAGTGGGCATTATTACTGTGAAGGAGCACAATGGGGATTTCTACTATGAAGGAGGCACAGAGGGAATTACTAGCACAGTGGGCATTACTACTATTAAGGGGGCACAATGGGCATTATTACTGTGAAGGGGGCACAATGGAAATTATTACTATTAAGCAGGCACAATGGGCTAAATTACTATGGAGGGGCACAGAAGGCATTTCTTCTATGGAGGGGGCACAGAGCCAGAGGGCATTACTACAATGAAGAGGGCATTATTACTGTGAAGGGGCACAGTGGGCATTATTACTGTGAAGGGGGCACAGTGGGCATTACTACTATTAAGGGGGCACAATGGGCATTATTACTGTGAAGGGGGCACAATGGGCATTATTACTATTAAGGGAGCACAGAGGGCATTTCTACTATGTAGGAGGCACAGAGCCAAGGGGCATCACTACAATGAAGGGGGCACAGAGGGCATTATTACTGTGAAGGGGCACAGTGGGCATTATTACTGTGAAGGAGCACAATGGGGATTTCTACTATGAAGGAGGCACAGAGGGAATTACTAGCACAGTGGGCATTACTACTATTAAGGGGTCACAATGAGCATTATTACTGTGAAGGGGGCACAATGGGCATTATTACTATTAAGGAGGCACAGTGGGCATTATTACTATGGAGGGGGCACAGAGGGCATTTCTACTATACAGGGGGAACAATTGGAATTTCTACTATGGAGGGGCACAGAGCCAGAGGGCATTACTACAATTAAGAGTGCACAGAGGGCATTATTACTGTGAAGAGGGCACAGTGGGCATTTCCAATATGAAGGGGGCACAGTGGGCATTACTACTATTAAAGGGGCACAATGGGCATTATTACTGTGAAGGGGCACAGTGGGCATTATTACTGTGAAGGGGCACAGTGGGCATTTCCACTATGAAGGGGGCACAGTGGGCATTACTACTATTAAGGGGGGGCACAATGGGCATTATTACTGTGAAGGGGGCAGAGTGGGCATTATTACTATGGAGGGGGCACACAGGGCATTTCTACTATGGAGGGGGCACAGAGCTAGAGGGCATTACTACAATGACAGGGACACAGAGGGCATTACTAGCACAGTGGGAATTACTACTATTAAAGGGGCAAAATGGGGATTATTACTATTAAGGGGGCACAATGTGGATTATTACTGTTAAGCGGGTACAGATAGGGTATTATAACTGTGAAAGGGGCACAGAGGGCATAACTACTGTAAGGGGACAATGTGGGCATAACTACTGTGAGGGGGCACACATCTGTACAAAACTACTGTGAAGGTTGTACAATGGGGGCAATACTACTGTGAGAGGGTACAATGTTTTTTGAGTATTGGGGAGGGGGTGCCATAGAAAGGACCCGCCCCAGGTGCCAAACACCCTAGGCACGCCACTGATGGTGAATGATATCTTACATACAGTAGGTGGTGGATGATATCGGAGATGGGTAGAGGATGATTTCTTAAGTGGGTGGCAGAAGATGTCTTAGCTGGATATTGGCTGATATCTTAGGGGGCTGGTGGACGATCCCCTGAAGAGACGGAGCAGCCCTTGAGGAAGAACAGACGCTGAGAAGGAAAAGCCTATTAGGCGGCACATCTAAAGAGGGCCCTGAGGAGGGGAAGGCTCTGACTAAGGTGCAGGTCCTGAGACAGAACATCCCCTGAGGGGGATTATCTGTTGAGGAGGGACGGCCCCCGAGGAGCGCGAAGGGCCTTGTTTGGCCACCAGCAGGAATTACTGCCCTCTACAAAATGACTCCAAGTTAAAGCTTTATTTCTTGCTGCTTAAGAAAGTTGATTTGGTTCCATCTTGTTAAATGATGGGGGAACCCAACAGCACAGCCGGGGTTAAACCTCTGACATTCTGCTACCTGCTCGTTATCACCATCTCACCACCAAAGGGGTAAACGCCCTCGTCAGCTCCTCCGCTAGACAGGTCCAATTAACACATCACATTCTGCATCTGATTGTCACATTTATCTGAATGCAGAAATCACAGGTCCCCAGTGCGACACATCTCAGTGCCGGGCGCAGAGCGTGGCCTCGTCAGCCGTGTCCCGCCATCCGCTCCAGTCTGTGCATGAAAGAAGCGGCATGGCTGTAAACGAGCTGCAACTCCCAAGAGACTTTGCGGCTCAATTTATCACCGTTTCCAAGATCTCTGCTTGCTGTCAGTGATTGGATACATCTTTGTCCACATCCATTAATTATGCTACAATTGTACATCCACTACAATGGAGGGGGGTGGGGTGTTTTGGGGCGAGTTGCTCGCTGTGAATTGATTCTCCAATTTCTGCCGTCATTCAGAGACTGAAAATCAATCATTTAGCAGCGTCTGTTGTACGGAGCCCAAATAACGCGATAATGTGGTGGGAAGACGAGCTGGCATCCACGGACACTGCGGGAGCCCAGCGGGCGGTATACTCTGCGGCCGCCCCCCATTTCTACTATACCGTCCAGGTCAAATTATCAAGACCGAAATAACAGAAAAATAATCTGCCCTTCCAACCAGTAGCCACAGAGGGGCAAATACTGCCAGACAGTGCCCAAATAGTGCCAGCGCACAGGGACCCAAAACCGCGATGGTCACAGCCGGTGCACTCTGTGCTGACCCTATTCAGGCCGCCGCTGAGGACCTCCATCGAGTGGTGTCATCATCACTGTGAGGTCATCATCTAGTCATTGTGATGTCATTGCAGTCACAGTGATGTCATCGCATACTCACAGTAATGTTGTCGCATAGACACAGTGATGTCATCATCTAGTCATAGTAATGTAATTGCATACTCACAGTAATGTCATCATCTACTCACAGTTAGTGTTTATTTTAGGACATGGTCAGATATCATAGTCAAGTATCAAAATAATGCCAATGTGACACTTGACTCCTGACTCTGATATCTGACCATGTCCTAAAATGAACACTGTACATAGGGCTTTTTTCACATATCACAGTAATGTTGCAAACTTAGCCAATTTATTTTATTTTTTTATTTTTTTCGAAAACTCCATTAAAATTGATCTATAACTGTAGACGGCAGACGTCATGTGGAGGGGTCCAGACAGACCTCGTCCATGTCACTCAGATCCGTCATTTATTAATAGATCATATATATAAAATAAGAAAGTGAAAAGTATAAAAAATATACACATAATCTATAAAGTCAACAACAACAAAGAGTTTATATAATTCCTTGAATAAAATGTGTTTATTGAAATACTTTAAAAAGTGTACAAGACACTAATACAAACAGTGTATATAAGGAGAAATTCCACCGCATCCATAGCAATAGGACTACAACAATCATGGAGGAATGCGAGGTCAGCGCACTATGTGCAGGATATCCGATCCTCGCTATGTCAATCTATAGATCTGATAGAAATAAAGTGACTAATGCATATGAATGAGTTTGTCTGTACCCGTGTGGTGGCGTCATGGATGAGGGTGCCGCTCCGCTAGTAAATTGGGCGTTATGGATGAGGGTGCCGCTCCTCTAGTACATTGGGCGTTATGGATGAGGGTGCCGCTCCTCTAGTACATTGGGCGTTATGGATGAGGGTGCCGCTCCTCTAGTACATTGGGCGTTATGGATGAGGGTGCCGCTCCTCTAGTAAATTGGGCGTTATGGATGAGGGTGCCGCTCCTCTAGTAAATTGGGCGTTATGGATGAGGGTGCCGCTCCTCTAGTACATTGGGCGTTATGGATGAGGGTGCCGCTCCTCTAGTACATTGGGCGTTATGGATGAGGGTGCCGCTCCTCTAGTACATTGGGCGTTATGGATGAGGGTGCCGCTCCTCTAGTACATTGGGCGTTATGGATGAGGGTGCCGCTCCTCTAGTACATTGGGCGTTATGGATGAGGGTGCCGCTCCTCTAGTACATTGGGCGTTATGGATGAGGGTGCCGCTCCTCTAGTAAATTGGGCGTTATGGATGAGGGTGCCGCTCCTCTAGTACATTGGGCGTTATGGAAAAGGGTGCCACTCCTCTAGTACATTGGGCGTTATGGATGAGGGTGCCGCTCCTCTAGTACATTGGGCGTTATGGATGAGGGTGCCGCTCCTCTAGTACATTGGGCGTTATGGATGAGGGTGCCGCTCCTCTAGTAAATTGGGCGTTATGGATGAGGGTGCCGCTCCTCTAGTAAATTGGGCGTTATGGATGAGGGTGCCGCTCCTCTAGTAAATTGGGCGTTATGGATGAGGGTGCCGCTCCTCTAGTAAATTGGGCGTTATGGATGAGGGTGCCGCTCCTCTAGTAAATTGGGCGTTATGGATGAGGGTGCCGCTCCTCTAGTAAATTGGGCGTTATGGATGAGGGTGCCGCTCCTCTAGTACATTGGGCGTTATGGATGAGGGTGCCGCTCCTCTAGTAAATTGGGCGTTATGGATGAGGGTGCCGCTCCTCTAGTACATTGGGCGTTATGGATGAGGGTGCCGCTCCTCTAGTAAATTGGGCGTTATGGATGAGGGTGCCGCTCCTCTAGTAAATTGGGCGTTATGGATGAGGGTGCCGCTCCTCTAGTACATTGGGCGTTATGGATGAGGGTGCCGCTCCTCTAGTACATTGGGCGTTATGGATGAGGGTGCCGCTCCTCTAGTACATTGGGCGTTATGGATGAGGGTGCCGCTCCTCTAGTACATTGGGCGTTATGGATGAGGGTGCCGCTCCTCTAGTAAATTGGGCGTTATGGATGAGGGTGCCGCTCCTCTAGTAAATTGGGCGTTATGGATGAGGGTGCCGCTCCTCTAGTAAATTGGGCGTTATGGATGAGGGTGCCGCTCCTCTAGTACATTGGGCGTTATGGATGAGGGTGCCGCTCCTCTAGTAAATTGGGCGTTATGGATGAGGGTGCCGCTCCTCTAGTAAATGGGCGTTATGGATGAGGGTGCCGCTCCTCTAGTAAATTGGGCGTTATGGATGAGGGTGCCGCTCCTCTAGTACATTGGGCGTTATGGATGAGGGTGCCGCTCCTCTAGTACATTGGGCGTTATGGATGAGGGTGCCGCTCCTCTAGTAAATTGGGCGTTATGGATGAGGGTGCCGCTCCTCTAGTACATTGGGCGTTATGGATGAGGGTGCCGCTCCTCTAGTAAATTGGGCGTTATGGATGAGGGTGCCGCTCCTCTAGTAAATTGGGCGTTATGGATGAGGGTGCCGCTCCTCTAGTACATTGGGCGTTATGGATGAGGGTGCCGCTCCTCTAGTACATTGGGCGTTATGGATGAGGGTGCCGCTCCTCTAGTAAATTGGGCGTTATGGATGAGGGTGCCGCTCCTCTAGTACATTGAGCGTTATGGATGAGGGTGCCGCTCCTCTAGTACATTGGGCGTTATGGATGAGGGTGCCGCTCCTCTAGTACATTGGGCGTTATGGATGAGGGTGCCGCTCCTCTAGTAAATTGGGCGTTATGGATGAGGGTGCCGCTCCTCTAGTAAATTGGGCGTTATGGATGAGGGTGCCGCTCCTCTAGTAAATTGGGCGTTATGGATGAGGGTGCCGCTCCTCTAGTACATTGGGCGTTATGGATGAGGGTGCCGCTCCTCTAGTAAATTGGGCGTTATGGATGAGGGTGCCGCTCCTCTAGTAAATTGGGCGTTATGGATGAGGGTGCCGCTCCTCTAGTACATTGGGCGTTATGGATGAGGGTGCCGCTCCTCTAGTACATTGGGCGTTATGGATGAGGGTGCCGCTCCTCTAGTAAATTGGGCGTTATGGATGAGGGTGCCGCTCCTCTAGTACATTGAGCGTTATGGATGAGGGTGCCGCTCCTCTAGTACATTGGGCGTTATGGATGAGGGTGCCGCTCCTCTAGTACATTGGGCGTTATGGATGAGGGTGCCGCTCCTCTAGTAAATTGGGCGTTATGGATGAGGGTGCCGCTCCTCTAGTAAATTGGGCGTTATGGATGAGGGTGCCGCTCCTCTAGTAAATTGGGCGTTATGGATGAGGGTGCCGCTCCTCTAGTAAATTGGGCGTTATGGATGAGGGTGCCGCTCCTCTAGTACATTGGGCGTTATGGATGAGGGTGCCGCTCCTCTAGTAAATTGGGCGTTATGGATGAGGGTGCCGCTCCTCTAGTACATTGGGCGTTATGGATGAGGGTGCCGCTCCTCTAGTACATTGGGCGTTATGGATGAGGGTGCCGCTCCTCTAGTACATTGGGCGTTATGGATGAGGGTGCCGCTCCTCTAGTACATTGGGCGTTATGGATGAGGGTGCCGCTCCTCTAGTAAATTGGGCGTTATGGATGAGGGTGCCGCTCCTCTAGTAAATTGGGCGTTATGGATGAGGGTGCCGCTCCTCTAGTACATTGGGCGTTATGGATGAGGGTGCCGCTCCTCTAGTAAATTGGGCGTTATGGATGAGGGTGCCGCTCCTCTAGTAAATTGGGCGTTATGGATGAGGGTGCCGCTCCTCTAGTAAATTGGGCGTTATGGATGAGGGTGCCGCTCCTCTAGTAAATTGGGCGTTATGGATGAGGGTGCCGCTCCTCTAGTAAATTGGGCGTTATGGATGAGGGTGCCGCTCCTCTAGTACATTGGGCGTTATGGATGAGGGTGCCGCTCCTCTAGTAAATTGGGCGTTATGGATGAGGGTGCCGCTCCTCTAGTACATTGGGCGTTATGGATGAGGGTGCCGCTCCTCTAGTAAATTGGGCGTTATGGATGAGGGTGCCGCTCCTCTAGTAAATTGGGCGTTATGGATGAGGGTGCCGCTCCTCTAGTACATTGGGCGTTATGGATGAGGGTGCCGCTCCTCTAGTACATTGGGCGTTATGGATGAGGGTGCCGCTCCTCTAGTAAATTGGGCGTTATGGATGAGGGTGCCGCTCCTCTAGTACATTGAGCGTTATGGATGAGGGTGCCGCTCCTCTAGTACATTGGGCGTTATGGATGAGGGTGCCGCTCCTCTAGTACATTGGGCGTTATGGATGAGGGTGCCGCTCCTCTAGTAAATTGGGCGTTATGGATGAGGGTGCCGCTCCTCTAGTAAATTGGGCGTTATGGATGAGGGTGCCACTCCTCTAGTAAATTGGGCGTTATGGATGAGGGTGCCGCTCCTCTAGTACATTGGGCGTTATGGATGAGGGTGCCGCTCCTCTAGTAAATTGGGCGTTATGGATGAGGGTGCCGCTCCTCTAGTAAATTGGACGTTATGGATGAGGGTGCCGCTCCTCTAGTACATTGGGCGTTATGGATGAGGGTGCCGCTCCTCTAGTACATTGGGCGTTATGGATGAGGGTGCCGCTCCTCTAGTAAATTGGGCGTTATGGATGAGGGTGCCGCTCCTCTAGTAAATTGGGCGTTATGGATGAGGGTGCCGCTCCTCTAGTACATTGAGCGTTATGGATGAGGGTGCCGCTCCTCTAGTACATTGGGCGTTATGGATGAGGGTGCCGCTCCTCTAGTACATTGGGCGTTATGGATGAGGGTGCCGCTCCTCTAGTAAATTGGGCGTTATGGATGAGGGTGCCGCTCCTCTAGTAAATTGGGCGTTATGGATGAGGGTGCCGCTCCTCTAGTAAATTGGGCGTTATGGATGAGGGTGCCGCTCCTCTAGTAAATTGGGCGTTATGGATGAGGGTGCCGCTCCTCTAGTACATTGGGCGTTATGGATGAGGGTGCCGCTCCTCTAGTACATTGGGCGTTATGGATGAGGGTGCCGCTCCTCTAGTACATTGGGCGTTATGGATGAGGGTGCCGCTCCTCTAGTACATTGGGCGTTATGGATGAGGGTGCCGCTCCTCTAGTACATTGGGCGTTATGGATGAGGGTGCCGCTCCTCTAGTAAATTGGGCGTTATGGATGAGGGTGCCGCTCCTCTAGTAAATTGGGCGTTATGGATGAGGGTGCCGCTCCTCTAGTACATTGGGCGTTATGGATGAGGGTGCCGCTCCTCTAGTACATTGGGCGTTATGGATGAGGGTGCCGCTCCTCTAGTAAATTGGGCGTTATGGATGAGGGTGCCGCTCCTCTAGTAAATTGGGCGTTATGGATGAGGGTGCCGCTCCTCTAGTAAATTGGGCGTTATGGATGAGGGTGCCGCTCCTCTAGTAAATTGGGCGTTATGGATGAGGGTGCCGCTCCTCTAGTAAATTGGGCGTTATGGATGAGGGTGCCGCTCCTCTAGTACATTGGGCGTTATGGATGAGGGTGCCGCTCCTCTAGTAAATTGGGCGTTATGGATGAGGGTGCCGCTCCTCTAGTAAATTGGGCGTTATGGATGAGGGTGCCGCTCCTCTAGTAAATTGGGCGTTATGGATGAGGGTGCCGCTCCTCTAGTAAATTGGGCGTTATGGATGAGGGTGCCGCTCCTCTAGTAAATTGGGCGTTATGGATGAGGGTGCCGCTCCTCTAGTACATTGGGCGTTATGGATGAGGGTGCCGCTCCTCTAGTACATTGGGCGTTATGGATGAGGGTGCCGCTCCTCTAGTACATTGGGCGTTATGGATGAGGGTGCCGCTCCTCTAGTAAATTGGGCGTTATGGATGAGGGTGCCGCTCCTCTAGTACATTGGGCGTTATGGATGAGGGTGCCGCTCCGCTAGTAAATTGGGCGTTATGGATGAGGGTGCCGCTCCTCTAGTAAATTGGGCGTTATGGATGAGGGTGCCGCTCCTCTAGTACATTGGGCGTTATGGATGAGGGTGCCGCTCCTCTAGTAAATTGGGCGTTATGGATGAGGGTGCCGCTCCTCTAGTACATTGGGCGTTATGGATGAGGGTGCCGCTCCTCTAGTAAATTGGGCGTTATGGATGAGGGTGCCGCTCCTCTAGTACATTGGGCGTTATGGATGAGGTAAACTTTGGAATTTCTCCTTATATACACTGTTTGTATTAGTGTCTTGTACACTTTTTAAAGTATTTCAATAAACATATTTTATTCAAGGAATTATAAACTCTCGCTGTTGTTGTTGAATTGAATTATTGAGTATCCGGCCACGTTAGATCCGTCTAACCTGTCGTGTAATAACATAATATATAAAAACAAGTTGCCCGTCTACATTCATGTGTCGCCTAGTGTCGGTCTATATCGCTCCGATGTATCCGCTCCTGACTAAGCAGTTTGTTTGTAACAGTTTGCGTCGATCCGTTTACAATATCATATCGCGATACTGACCCTCTGTCATTCTTACTCACTGTTAGGCCTAGTTCACACGACCGTATGGCTTTTAAAGTTTTTTGCGGTCCGTTTTTCACGGATCCGTTGTTCCGTTTTTGAGTTCCGTTGTGTTTCCGTTTCCTTTCCGTTTTTCCGTATGCCATGTACAGTATACAGTAATTACATAGAAAAAATTGGGCTGGGCATAACATTTTCAATAGATGGTTCAGAAAAAACGAAACGATACGGAAGACATACGGATGCATTTCCGCATGTGTTCAGTTTTTTTTGCGGACCCATTGACTTGAATGGAGCCACGGAACGTGATTTGCGGACAATAATAGGACAGGTTCTATCTTTCAACGGAACGGAAAAACGGAATGCATACAAAGTACATTCCGTTATTTTTGCAGAACCATTGAAATGAATGGTTCTGTATACGGAACGCAAAAAACGTTTGTGTGAACGAGTCCCAACAGTGAGTAAGAGCGACAGAGCGTCAGTATCGCGATATGATATTGTAAACGGATCGACGCAAACTGTTACAAACCAACTGCTTAGTCAGGAGCGGATACATCGGAGCGATATAGACCGACACTAGGCGACACATGAATGTAGACGGGCAACGATCGGCGACGGATCCTCGAGGTCGCTACAGAGCGGAGTGACGAGAGATAAGCCGCCCCCCCCCCGTATAATACAATGAATGAATTGCAGTTCATATATTTTATACAATAACTTGTTTTTATATATTATCTGTGTATTTTATATTTTTCTCTCTTTTTATATATATGACCAATTAATAAATGAAATGAAATAAAAAAAATAACCCAACATGGCGACAGACGCCCGCGTTATCTCCAGGCGGCAGCAGAACGGCCCGGATTTCATGAATCTGTAGCCGCGACACTAAATATCAGGTCACCGCGCGGTGGAAACATTCGCGCAAATTCATAACGCAGGAAAGAGCGCCAATGTTTTAAGGGGAATCGACAGGACTGCGGCGCCGGATATCAAAAGTCCAGGAAAACCTATAAGATCTCAGCGCACAATGTGACCGCCGCCGCACCGTTCTCTACGACCGCTCACAGGTTTCTCCGGAAACCGCCGCCATTATGCTGATAGATTCGGAGGCTCAACATCCTTATACACTGGACGAAGCGCGACTCCGGATATCGCTGCCGTCCTCCGAATCAAACTGAAACTGAAAATACCGGAAGGACCGCAACTGCGCTACAGCGAGGACACTACCTGCAGAAAGTGTCACTTATCACCTCCAGAAGAAGGACAGGAGGACAAGAGGAAGAACACCGCCCATCCATCACTAGAGATCAGCGGTGACATCACTGAGAATGCAGCCTATCCATCACTAGAGATCAGCGGTGACATCACTGAGAATGCCGCCTATCCATCACTAGAGATCAGCGGTGACATCACTGAGAATGCCGCTTATCCATTCACTAGAGATCAGCGGTGACATCACTGAGAATGCCGCCTATCCATCACTAGAGATCAGCGGTGACATCACTGAGAATGCAGCCTATCCATTCACTAGAGATCAGCGGTGACATCACTGAGAATGCCGCCTATCCATCACTAGAGATCAGAGGTGACATCACTGAGAATGCCGCCTATCCATTCACTAGAGATCAGCGGTGACATCACTGAGAATGCCGTCTATCCATTCACCAGAGATCAGCGGTGACATCACTGAGAATGCAGCCTATCCATTCACCAGAGATCAGCGGTGACATCACTGAGAATGCCGCCTATCCATTCACTAGAGATCAGAGGTGACATCACTGAGAATGCCGCCTATCCATTCACTAGAGATCAGCGGTGACATCACTGAGAATGCAGCCTATCCATTCACTAGAGATCAGCGGTGACATCACTGAGAATGCTGCCTATCCATTCACTAGAGATCAGCGGTGACATCACTGAGAATGCCGCCTATCCATTTACTAGAGATCAGCGGTGACATCACTGAGAATGCCGCCTATCCATTCACTAGAGAGAAGTAGAGAATAATAAATCTGTATTGTGGTCCAGCTGAGTAGTCAGGAGATGCTGGGGGTTGTAGTGCTCTCCGAGTACTGTAGAATCTGTAACCCTTTCCTGGGCTGGGACTGCTGGGTGCTGACGGCGGAGTGGCGCGGTGTCGGAGACAGCGGTAATAGGATCCCAGATGCTCGGTAATGCCTCCCTGCTTGCACCGACACAAGTTAATTCCTCAGCCGTGAATCCGACAGGTTGTGAGCACAAAGCAGATATGGCGTTAAATTAAAATTCTGGGAGATGTGACAAGACTGTGGAGCAGACGGACGCCGGAAGACGAAGCGCGCGGTTATCAGCGCCGAGACAGACGGCGGACATAGTGGAGGGAACGACTGTCAGAACCCGGAGGAAAGTCACTGAGCGGATGTATTAGACTGTCAGCTTCACAGGGCGATTATCCCATAATATCACCATAGACAACAGGAGCGTGGCAGAAATAGGCAGTCCTATGTAACACCACAGATAACACAGCGATAACTCTCTGTGTACAGATAATGTAGTAGATGTCACCTGCAGTCCTATGTAACACCACAGATAACACAATGATAACTCTCCGAGTCCAGATAATGTAGTAGATGTCACCTGCAGTCCTATGTAACACCATAGATAACACAGTGATACCTCTCTGAGTACAGATAAAGTAGTAGATGTCACCTGCAGTCCTATGTAATCACAGATAACACAGTGATAACTCCCTGAGTACAGATAATGTAGTAGATGTCAGCTGCAGTCCTATGTAACACCACAGGTAACACAGTGATAACTCCCTGAGTACAGATAATGTAGTAGATGTCACCTGCAGTCCTATGTAACACCACAGATAACACAGTGATAACACCCCGAGTACAGATAATGTAGTAGATGTCACCTGCAGTCCTATGTAACACCACAGATAACACAGTGATAACACCCCGAGTACAGATAATGTAGTAGATGTCACCTGCAGTCCTATGTAACACCACAGATAACACAGTGATAACTCTCCGAGTCCAGATAATGTAGTAGATGTCACCTGCAGTCCTATGTAACACCACAGATAACACAGTAATAACTCTCCGAGTCCAGATAATGTAGTAGATGTCACCTGCAGTCCTATGTAACATCACAGATAACACAGTGATAACTCTCCGAGTACAGATAATGTAGTAGATGTCAGCTGCAGTCCTATGTAACACCACAGATAACACAGTGATAACTCTCCGAGTACAGATAATGTAGTAGATGTCAGCTGCAGTCCTATGTAACACCACAGAAAACACAGTGATAACTCTCTGAGTACAGATAATGTAGTAGATGTCACCTGCAGTCCTATGTAACACCACAGATAACACAGTGATAACTCTCCCAGTACAGATAATGTAGTAGATGCAGTCCTATGTAACACCACAGATAACACAGTGATAACTCTCCGAGTACAGATAATGTAGTAGATGTCACCTGCAGTCCTATGTAACATCACAGATAACACAGTGATAACTCTCCGAGTACAGATAATGTAGTAGATGTCACCTGCAGTCCTATGTAACACCACAGATAACACAGTGATAACTCTCTGAGTACAGATAATGTAGTAGATGTCACCTGCAGTCCTATGTAACAGCACAGATAACACAGTGAGAACTCCCTGAGTACAGATAATGTAGTAGATGTCACCTGCAGTCCTATGTAACACCACAGATAACACAGTGATAACTCTCCGAGTCCAGATAATGTAGTAGATGTCACCTGCAGTCCTATGTAACACCACAGATAACACAGTGATAACTCTCCGAGTACAGATAATGTAGTAGATGTGAGCTGCAGTCCTATGTAACACCACAGGTAACACAGTGATAACTCCCTGAGTACAGATAATGTAGTAGATGTCACCTGCAGTCCTATGTAACACCACAGATAACACAGTGATGACACTCTGAGTACAGATAATGGAGTAGATGTCACCTGTAGTCCTATGTAACACCACAGATAACACAGTGATAACTCTCCGACTACAGATAATGTAGTAGATGTCACCTGCAGTCCTATGTAACACCACAGATAGCACAGTGATAACTCTCTGAGTACAGATAATGTAGTAGATGTCGTCTGCAGTCCTATGTAACACTACAGATAACACAGTGATAGCTCTGAGTACAGATAATGTAGTAGATGTCACCTGCAGTCCTATGTAACACCACAGGTAACACAGTGATAACTCTCTGAGTACAGATAATGTAGTAGATGTCACCTGCAGTCCTATGTAACAGCACAGATAACACAGTGATAACTCTCCGACTACAGATAATGTAGTAGATGTCACCTGCAGTCCTATGTAACACAACAGATAGCACAGTGATAACTCTCTGAGTACAGATAATGTAGTAGATGTCGTCTGCAGTCCTATGTAACACCACAGGTAACACAGTGATAACTCTCTGAGTACAGATAATGCAGTAGATGTCACCTGCAGTCCTATGTAACACCACAGGTAACACAGTGATAACTCTCTGAGTACAGATAATGTAGTAGATGTCACCTGCAGTCCTATGTAACAGCACAGATAACACAGTGAGAACTCCCTGAGTACAGATAATGTAGTAGATGTCACCTGCAGTCCTATGTAACACCACAGATAACACAGTGATAACTCTCCGAGTCCAGATAATGTAGTAGATGTCACCTGCAGTCCTATGTAACACCACAGATAACACAGTGATAACTCTCCGAGTCCAGATAATGTAGTAGATGTCACCTGCAGTCCTATGTAACACCACAGATAACACAGTGATAACTCTCCGAGTACAGATAATGTAGTAGATGTGAGCTGCAGTCCTATGTAACACCACAGATAACACAGTGATAACTCCCTGAGTACAGATAATGTAGTAGATGTCACCTGCGGTCTCATCACCCGTTGACTAGCTCAGCTCTGCTACATCTGGACTTCTCTCTGCACTTATTACAGGGCTGCCACTTAGGTTCCTCGGTCACGTGGCTCGCTCCGTGGTCGCAATGTTTCTCAGCCATTATGGATCCGCGCTGCTCAGTAACGAGATCTTCCACTTGTAAGAAATGAATTGTCAGTTCTCTTTTGGAGACAATGTCTGTGTCCTATTAACCAGCCTGAAGGTGACGGGGCCGGCGGCAGGGTGCAAATTGGAATGTGAAGTTCTAGGGCTTAATATCTAACTCCAGGGACGTAATCGGACACATCGTATCCTGTAGATTGGGTGCTACAGCGTTTTATTTTTCTTAAAGGGCCAGAAATTGTAGATGTGGAAGCAGCCGCACAACAATAGCAGCTGATATGAGACAAATGTATCTGACGGTTCCCAGCACCGGAGAGAAGTAACATCAAGAAGATCCGCAAGCACCAACCGGACAATAACATGGAGTCCCAGACAATATTCCCAGGTGTCACATTCATACCGGGGCCGGCCACAGACATCTGATAACGGAGAGCAACAGCTTGTATCAACTGAGCAACAAGAAGCTTCTTCCCAGCTCATAGCATAGAGAACATCTACTTATGTACAAGAATATTACTACTATAATACTGCCCCTATATACAAGAATATAACTACTATAATACTGCTCCTATATACAAGAATATAACTACTATAATACTGCCCCCTATGTACAAGAATATAACTACTATAATACTGCTCCTATGTACAAGAATATAACTACTATAATACTGCTCCTATGTACAAGAATATAACTACTATAATACTGCCTCCTATGCACAAGAATATAACTACTATAATACTGCTCCTATGTACAAGAATATACCTACTATAATACTGCTCCTATGTACAGGAATATAACTACTATAATACTGCTCCTATGTACAGGAATATAACTACTATAATACTGCTCCTATGTACAAGAATATAACTACTATAATACTGCTCCTATGTACAGGAATATAACTACTATAATACTGCCTCCTATGTACAGGAATATAACTACTATAATACTGCTCCTATGTACAAGAATATAACTACTATAATACTGCTCCTATGTACAGGAATATGACTGATATAATACTGCTCCTATGTACAGGAATATAACTACTATAATACTGCTCCTATGTACAAGAATATAACTACTATAATACTGCCTCCTATGTACAGGAATATAACTACTATAATACTGCTCCTATGTACAAGAATATAACTACTATAATACTGCCTCCTATGTACAAGAATATAACTACTATAATACTGCCTCCTATGTACAAGAATATAACTACTATAATACTGCCTCCTATGTACAAGAATATAACTACTATAATACTGCTCCTATGTACAAGAATATAACTACTATAATACTGCTCCTATGTACAAGAATATAACTACTATAATACTGCTCCTATGTACAAGAATATAACTACTATAATACTGCCTCCTATGTACAAGAATATAACTACTATAATACTGCTCCTATGTACAGGAATATAACTACTATAATACTGCTCCTATGTACAAGGATATAACTACTATAATACTGCCTCCTATGTACAAGAATATAACTACTATAATACTGCCTCCTATGTACAAGAATATAACTACTATAATACTGCCTCCTATGTACAAGAATATAACTACTATAATACTGCTCCTATGTACAAGAATATAACTGCTATAATACTGCCTCCTTTGTACAGGAATATAACTGCTATAATACTGCTCCTATGTACAAGAATATAACTGCTATAATACTGCCTCCTTTGTACAGGAATATAACTGCTATAATACTGCTCCTATGTACAAGAATATAACTACTATAATACTGCTCCTATGTACAAGAATATAACTACTATAATACTGCTCCTATGTACAGGAATATAACTGCTATAATACTGCCTCCTATGTACAAGAATATAACTACTATAATACTGCTCCTATGTACAAGAATATAACTGCTATAATACTGCCTCCTATGTACAAGAATATAACTGCTATAATACTGCTCCTATGTACAGGAATATGACTGCTATAATACTGCTATGCAGTGGTCATGCTGTGACTGAGGCTGTAGGTTTTCCTTCTCCTTGGTCCTTGTTCCCTCGCTCTGTTGTGCAGTATTATACGGTACATTGTAGTGGTTTCAGCCTGTGCATTGTGTATTATACCAGTAGCGCCTCCTGCGGGCGCCCGCCTCGTTTCGCCCGCCATGTGCAGCATCTGGGTCCCTCTTCTGTCTGCAGCCGCTGCCAAGATCTAATTAGGGATTCGGTAAATAAATGCTAATATTTAGCTCGCCGCGTCTTCCAGACATGAGACAAATCGTAGGCGAGCGAACATTTATTCTAAACAAACAGACATGGGATGGCGGGGGCCACGCTGTTTCCAGAATCCGTGGGATTGAGCGGCGTTGCCGGTGCACCGCGCACGCTCTTTGCATACACAATTCCCGCATTTTCAGCCTGGTTCTGGCAGACATCCTGCAGACGTGTCGGTGGTGATGGGAGAGCAGAACACGGCGGCCGCAGCCACGAAACGCGTTTAGACAGAAATTACATCCAATTTATTGCACTTTAAACCAAATGCAAACAGAAAACCAGCCCCTGCAGATGCCCGGAGACACAGCTGATGATGCTACATCACACAGGGGCCCCAAGGCTGAATAGGGGCCCTGACCTGTGCAGGTTGTCACCACTCTGGTCCCCACGGACAAGCCTTTAACCTTCTTCACTCACTTGTCCATTAGAGGAAGTAATCTTTGCTCTTTTGGGGTTTCCTGTGAAGAGCCCAGGGCGCAAAAAGAGGCCACTCCAGCTGTGGCCCTATTTACCCAGGGCCACATAAAGGCTGTCTGCTTTGAAGATTCAATCTCGATGATAGTTCAGCTTATGTAATACTGCCTTATAGTGCCACACAATTGTACCATATAGTGCTATTTGATATTGTCATGTTAAGCCAAATAACTACCAGTGTCTACATAATACTGCAATACAGTGCCAAATAACTACCATACAGTGTCTACATAATACCGCAATACAGTGCCAAATAACTACCATACAGTGCCTTCATAATACTGCTCTGCAGTGCCAAATAACTACCATACAATGTCTACATAATACCGCAATACAGTGCCAAATAACTACCATACAGTGCCTACATAATACTGCTCTGCGGTGCCAAATAACTACCATACAATGTCTACATAATACTGCCATATGGTGCCAAATAACTACCATACAGTGTCCACATAATACCGCAATACAGTGCCAAATAACTACCATACAATGTCTACATAATACCGCAATACAGTGCCAAATAACTACCATACAGTGCCTACATAATACTGCTCTGCGGTGCCAAATAACTACCATGCAGTGCCTACATAATACTGCAATACAGTGCCAAATAACTACCATACAGTGTCTACATAATACTGCAATACAGTGCCAAATAACTACCATACAGTGTCTACATAATACTGCAATACAGTGCCAAATAACTACCATACAGTGTCTACATAATACTGCAATACAGTGCCAAATAACTACCATACAGTGTCTACATAATACTGCAATACAGTGCCAAATAACTACCATGCGGTGCCTACATAATACTGCAATACAGTGCCAAATAACTACCATACAGTGTCTACATAATACTGCAATACAGTGCCAAATAACTACCATGCAGTGCCTACATAATACTGCCATATGGTGCCAAATAACTACCATACAATGTCTACATAATACTGCCATATGGTGCCAAATAACTACCATACAGTGCCTACATCATACTGCCATATGGTGCCAAATAACTACCAAACAGTGCCTACATCATACTGCCATACGGTGCTAAATGATGGTATACAGTGCCTACATCATACTGCCATACGGTGCCAAATAACTATAGTGACTACATAATACTGCTCTGCAGTGCCAAATAACTACCATACAGTGCCTACATATTATTGCCATATGGTGCCAAATGATGGTATACAGTGCCTACATAATACTGCCATATGATGACAATTAACAGTACCTACCATACAGTGCCTATATAATACTGCTACACAGTGTAAATAACAGTACCTCCATAATACTGCCATAGAGTGGTAAACAACAGAACCATGCCTACGTAATACTGCCATATTGTGACAAATAACAGTACCATAGAGAGCCTACATAATGCTGCCATTCAGTGATAATAACAGTGCCATATAGTTACTATATATTACCATACTGTAGTGAATAACAGTAAAATAAAGTGAAAACATAAAAGGCACATATAGTGCCACAACCATACAGGGCACACATAATAGTACCATACAGGGCACACATAATAGTACCATACAGGGCACACATAATACTGCCATACAGGGCACACATAATAGTACCATACAGAGCACACATAATACTGCCATACAGGGCACACATAATAGTACCATACAGGGCACACATAATACTGCCATACAGGGCACACATAATACTGCCATACAGGGCACACATAATAGTACCATACAGAGCACACATAATACTGCCATACAGGGCACACATAATAGTACCATACAGAGCACACATAATACTGCCATTCCGAGCACACATAATAGTACCATACAGAGCACACATAATACTGCCATACAGAGCACACATAATACTGCCATACAGGGCACACATAATACTGCCATACAGGGCACACATAATAGTACCATACAGGGCACACATAATAGTACCATACAGGGCACACATAATACTGCCATACAGGGCACACATAATACTGCCATTCCGAGCACACATAATAGTACCATACAGGGCACACATAATACTGCCATACAGGGCACACATAATAGTACCATACAGAGCACACATAATAGTACCATACAGAGCACACATAATAGTACCATACAGGGCACACATAATACTGCCATACAGGGCACACATAATAGTACCATACAGAGCACACATAATACTGCCATACAGGGCACACATAATAGTACCATACAGGGCACACATAATAGTACCATACAGAGCACACATAATAGTACCATACAGAGCACACATAATAGTACCATACAGAGCACACATAATACTGCCATACAGGGCACACACAATACTGCCATACAGGGCACACATAATACTGCCATACAGGGCACACATAATACTGCCATACAGGGCACACATAATACTGCCATACAGGGCACACATAATACTGCCATACAGGGCACACATAATACTGCCATACAGGGCACACATAATAGTACCATACAGGGCACACATAATAGTACCATACAGAGCACACATAATACTGCCATACAGGGCACACATAATAGTACCATACAGGGCACACATAATACTGCCATACAGGGCACACATAATAGTACCATACAGGGCACACATAATAGTACCATACAGGGCACACATAATAGTACCATACAGAGCACACATAATACTGCCATACAGAGCACACATAATAGTACCATACAGGGCACACATAATACTGCCATACAGGGCACACATAATAGTACCATACAGGGCACACATAATAGTACCATACAGAGCACACATAATAGTACCATACAGAGCACACATAATACTGCCATACAGGGCACACATAATACTGCCATACAGGGCACACATAATAGTACCATACAGGGCACACATAATAGTACCATACAGGGCACACATAATAGTACCATACAGAGCACACATAATAGTACCATACAGGGCACACATAATACTGCCATACAGGGCACACATAATACTGCCATACAGTTCTGGGGTTATCAGACACTCCTATAATTTAGGTTAACTGGCATGGTGACATTATTTTGGGGTGGGGCCTAGCCATAGAAATGTATTGTGAGTGTTGTCAGCAATGTGGCGGTATTACTAATGGATGGACTGGCGCAGTGCTTGCTGTAGATGTGGTATTTTGCACTGCGGCTGTAATACGTACATCACCAGGAGGTTCCGTCGCAGTGGGATCTGCGCTAGTCGCTCGTATCGCTGGCGATAATTGGCGCAGATCAATAAGACTGATATTTAAAGTGACAGTAACAGCTAATTATCAACATGATCCTGGACCTGCAAATAATGATATGACTTATTAATAAGAAGGACCCTTAATAATCCGAGAAAGCGAAGGTCGCTGCGCAACCGCCTCCAGCTGAACTTCAAAGGCGGCGTCCGCTCGGCTGTATGCAAATGAGGGAAATCTACAATGCAAAAGCGTAAAATATAAATGGGGGGTGAGAAGGCGCCATTAATACATCTGCTCAGTATTCCTGACGGCGAAGAAACCGGGAATGAGGGGAGCGGAGGTTACGAGAGAGCAACGCACGGGTCACCCCAGAACAACACGGGTCACGCCCCCAGAGCCTTGGCTGTGTGTCAGTCTCCACTGCAGTCCTGCCATTCCGTTCATTAACCAGGATGATCAGGCCCAGGCAATGGGTTATATGGGGGGCTATAGCTGTGGTCTATATGGGGAGCTATAGCTGTGTCCTATATGGGGGGCTATAGCTGTGTCCTATATGGGGGGCTATAGCTGTGTCCTATATGGGGGGCTATAGCTGTGTTCTATATGGGGGGGGCTATAGCTGTGGTCTATATGGGGGGGGGCTATAGCTGTGGTCTATATGGGGAGCTATAGCTGTGTCCTATATGGGGGGCTATAGCTGTGTCCTATATGGGGGGCTATAGCTGTGTCCTATATGGGGGGGCTATAGCTGTGTTCTATATGGGGGGGGCTATAGCTGTGGTCTATATGGGGGGGGGCTATAGCTGTGGTCTATATGGGGAGCTATAACTGTGTTCTATATGGGGGGCTATAGCTGTGGTCTATATGGGGGGCTATAGCTGTGGTCTATATGGGGGGGGGCTATAGCTGTGTCCTATATGGGGGGGGGCTATAGCTGTGGTCTATATGGGGAGCTATAGCTGTGTCCTATATGGGGGGCTATGGCTGTGTTCTATATGGGGGGCTATAGCTGTGTTCTATATGGGGGGCTATAGCTGTGTTCTATATGGGGGGGGGCTATAGCTGTGTCCTATATGGGGAGCTATGGCTGTGTTCTATATGGGGGGGGCTATGGCTGTGTTCTATATGGGGGGGGACTATAGCTGTGTTCTATATGGAGGCTATAGCTGTGTTCTATATGGGGGGGGCTATAGCTGTGTTCTATATGGGGGGGGGCTATAGCTGTGTTCTATATGGGGGGGGCTATAGCTGTGGTCTATATGGGGGGGGGCTATAGCTGTGGTCTATATGGGGGGGGGCTATAGCTGTGGTCTATATGGGGGGGGGCTATAGCTGTGTTCTATATGGGGGGGCTATAGCTGTGTCCTATATGGGGAGCTATAGCTGTGTCCTATATGGGGGGGGCTATAGCTGTGTTCTATATGGGGGGGGTGTTCTATATGGGGGGGGGCTATAGCTGTGTCTATATGGGGGGGGCTATAGCTGTGTCCTATATGGGGGGGCTATGGCTGTGTCTATATGGGGGCGGCTATGGCTGTGTTCTATATGGGGGGGCTATAGCTGTGTTCTATATGGGGGGCGGCTATGGCTGTGTTCTATATGGGGGGCGGCTATGGCTGTGTTCTATATGGGGGGGCTATAGCTGTGTTCTATATGGGGGGGGCTATAGCTGTGTTCTATATGGGGGGCTATAGCTGTGTCCTATATGGGGGGGCTATAGCTGTGTCCTATATGGGGGGCTATAGCTGTGTTCTATATGGGGGGGCTATAGCTGTGTTCTATATGGGGGGGCTATAGCTGTGTTCTATATGGGGGGGGCTATAGCTGTGTTCTATATGGGGGGGCTATAGCTGTTGTTCTATATGGGGGGGGCTATAGCTGTGTTCTATATGGGGGGGGCTATAGCTGTGTCCTATATGGGGGGGCTATAGCTGTGTTCTATATGGGGGGGCTATAGCTGTGTTCTATATGGGGGGGCTATAGCTGTGTCCTATATGGGGGGGCTATAGCTGGTTCTATATGGGGGGCTATAGCTGTGTTCTATATGGGGGGGGCTATAGCTGTGTTCTATATGGGGGGCTATAGCTGTGTTCTATATGGGGGGGCTATAGCTGTGTTCTATATGGGGGAGCTATAGCTGTGTTCTATATGGGGGAGCTATAGCTGTGTCCTATATGGGGGGCTATAGCTGTGTCCTATATGGGGGCTATAGCTGTGTTCTATATGGTGGGGGGCTATAGCTGTGTCCTATATGGGGGCTATGGCTGTGTCCTATATGGGGGGCTATGGCTGTGGTCTGTATGGGGGGGGGCTATGGCTGTGGTCTGTATGGGGGGGCTATAGCTGTGTCCTATATGGGGGGCTATAGCTGCTTCCTATATGGGGGGCTATAGCTGCGTCCTATATGGGGGGCTATGGCTGTGTCCTATATGGGGGGCTATGGCTGTGTCCTATATGGGGGGCTATAGCTGCGCCCTATATGGGGGGCTATAGCTGCGCCCTATATGGGGGGCTGTGGCTGTGTCCTATATGGGGGGGCTATAGCTGTGTCCTATATGGGGGGCTATGGCTGTGTCCTATATGGGGGGCTATGGCTGTGTCCTATATGGGGGGCTATGGCTGTGTCCTATATGGGGGGCTATGGCTGCGTCCTATATGGGGGCTATAGCTGTGTCCTATATGGGGGGCTATAGCTGTGTCCTATATGGGGGGGGCTATAGCTGTGTCCTATATTGGGGGGGCTATAGCTGTGTCCTATATTGGGGGCTATAGCTGTGGTCTATATGGGGGCTATAGCTGTGTCCTATATGGGGGGCTATAGCTGTGTCCTATATGGGGGGCTATAGCTGTGTCCTATATGGGGGGCTATAGCTGCGTCCTATATGGGGGGCTATGGCTGTGTCCTATATGGGGGGGCTATAGCTGTGGTCTGTATGGGGGGGGCTATAGCTGCGTCCTATATGGGGGGCTATGGCTGTGTCCTATACGGGGGGCTATAGCTGTGTCCTATATGGGGTGGTTCTATACATTTGGTAATTATTCACTGTTTGTAAATAACCTTAATGACAAATAGAAAATGGGGACCTTTACATCATTTTTCACCTTTGGCTACAACAGGAGGGGGTTAACACTTTCTACCCCCGCCGGTCGGACCTGACGTCCGTTTTTTTTTTAGAAACAGGAGACGATTTGGTTACTTTGTTCCTTTCGGCTCCTGTTTCTGCTTCACAAACTGGAATCAACATGGAAAATTGTGCTGCTACAATGTAACATCTGTCAGTCACAGGAGGCGGCCAGCATCCTGCCCCGCGCCAATTCTGCACTTACGGTGCACATCACACACAACCGCTTCATTTCCCCAGACATAAAGCCGCTGCCAGCGCCAGTATTTCTCCAGATGTGCGCCAATGTATTTATTCCAGAGAGATGGCCTCTGGCGCAGCAGAAGAGGGAACGCCGTGCCCGGTTTTGACAAACAGAACAGTTTTCGGAGAGTTTTGCCAACTCCGCTCTATTGGCCTCTGAGTCTGTGGCGAGGGCCGAGTCCGTGGAGAGGCGTCCTGGAAATCCTCATTCCCCGAGTGTGAGGCGGCAGAAAAATCTGAAGTGACGAGATCTTAAATCATCCACCTCGCGCTTCCCCGGAAAGTTATTTCTTTTGTCCCCAAGGTCACGGAGAGCGGCGAATCCGAGCGGAAAACGAAATGTGGAATCAAAGCTTTTCTCCGTCTCAATCAAGAGCCGCTGCGGGTCAGAAACCGCTCCGCCCCACATAACGGGTCAGATGCAGCTCCGCTATACGGCTGAAATCCCCCACGTACTGTATGACCTGAGAGGTCACAGGATGAACACTCACACAGCTATATTATACTCCTGTTACATCCAGAGCTGCGCTCACAGTTCTGCTGACTGCCACAGTCCAAGAAGATCTCATAACTCACTGCTGCATTGCATCCTGGCAGATGTGATTGTGTCAGCACCATGCATCATACCGTGCTTTATCTCTTCTACTCCAGTCACATCCAGAGCTGCATTCATAGTTCCTATGACTGCTTTGCATGTATGGCTCTGTGTGGGAACTACTGCCACCTGTACTGTACAGGTGTCATGCAAAATAGGTTGTCAGAAGGGTCACCCCTTACTCCCTCTGTTGTACTGCCCTGCCTGTGTCAGTCTTTACTACACTCCTGAAGTTTTATTCAAGAACCACAGCAAAGCTGCTTCTGAATTAACGAGGGATCCCTGACTTTTGCAATGTCTTATGGCTTGCAGGAAGTCACTGTAAACCGCCTGCAGACAGGACGGGTGCGGCGGCGTACGCTCATTCATCCGGCGTTGCGTTGTCAGCGGTCCGCAGGGGAGACGGGATTAGTTGTGTATCTAAAGCTTTAATGAGTCCCAGCTCTCCCAGAATGCACTGCTGCAGCCAGCGCTAATCATCAGATCTGGGCAGCTGGTTCCAGCGGTAGCTTTCATCTCACTCCCGTCTGATAACTAATGTTTACCGCCGCTTGTCAAGCCGGACAGCAGGGCGCCCGAGACTGGATGAAAATATGACCATCACCCGGGGCTGGCCATGTGGAACGCGGACGGCGGATGGATTGTTCGCCGCGGTCGGATCGACTTATTTATGCAGATTTAAAATGTATATTTATAGTGTAAAATGTGAAAATCAAACAGTACAGAAATCCAGCCCGCCAGAAGCCTACAAACTACGAGGAAAGGAGACGCTGTACCCTGCCACCTGCTGGCCGACTCTGCCTGCCCGAAGGGTCAACGCCCGACTCTGCCTGCCCGAAGGGTCAACCGCCCGACCGACTCTGCCTGCCCGAAGGGTCAACCGCCCGCCCGACTCTGCCTGCCCGAAGGGTCAACCGCCCGCCCGACTCTGCCTGCCCGAAGGGTCAACCGCCCGCCCGACTCTGCCTGCCGAAAGGTCAACCGCCCGCCTCTGCCTGCCGAAGGGTCAACGCCCGACTCTGCCTGCCCGAAGGGTCAACCGCCCGACTCTGCCTGCCCGAAGGGTCAACCGCCCGACTCTGCCTGCCCGAAGGGTCAACCGCCCGACTCTGCCTGCCCGAAGGGTCAACCGCCCGACTCTGCCTGCCCGAAGGGTCAACCGCCCGACTCTGCCTGCCCGAAGGGTCAACCGCCCGACTCTGCCTGCCCGAAGGGTCAACCGCCCGACTC
Organism: Bufo gargarizans; assembly: GCF_014858855.1. Lineage (NCBI taxonomy): Eukaryota > Metazoa > Chordata > Amphibia > Anura > Bufonidae > Bufo > Bufo gargarizans. Next base: position 90,378 of record NW_025334073.1, on the reverse strand, counting down.
TGCCTGCCCGAAGGGTCAACCGCCCGACTCTGCCTGCCCGGAGGGTCAACCGCCCGACTCTGCCTGCCCGGAGGGTCAACCGCCCGACTCTGCCTGCCCGGAGGGTCAACCGCCCGACTCTGCCTGCCCGGAGGGTCAACCGCCCGACTCTGCCTGCCCGGAGGGTCAACCGCCCGACTCTGCCTGCCCGGAGGGTCAACCGCCCGACTCTGCCTGCCCGGAGGGTCAACCGCCCGACTCTGCCTGCCCGGAGGGTCAACCGCCCGCCTCTGCCAGCCGGAGGGTCAACCGCCCGCCTCTGCCAGCCGGAGGGTCAACCGCCCGCCTCTGCCAGCCGGAGGGTCAACCGCCCGCCTCTGCCAGCCGGAGGGTCAACCGCCCGCCTCTGCCAGCCGGAGGGTCAACCGCCCGCCTCTGCCAGCCGGAGGGTCAACTGCCCGCCTCTGCCAGCCGGAGGGCCAACCGCCCGCCTCTGCCAGCCGGAGGGCCAACCGCCCGCCTCTAGGACTTACAGTAGTATAACAACCAGATGGCCAGAAGAGGACCAAAAGTTCGTTCTCTGGCGGAATAAACCTACAGGATGACGGAACGGAATGGTGATGGATGAAGGAAATGTAAATCCGGTAGATGAGGATGAAGATAATTAAGGATGACAGACGATAACCGACCCTTCCCGACATTTATCTCTGAATACTCAAACACCGCCGATCCTCACTGCCCCTAAAATATCCCTATGGAAAATCCACACCTGAAATACTATCCCTAACCGGAACAGCAGGAGGGCGCTAGGACCCAGAGGCAAAAAACTAACTGCAGAACTGAACTGGAAACAAGCAAGACAACATAAAACCAGCAAAATGACAAAACTACAAGAACACGAGAACAATCCAGGAACCAAAGTACAGATCAGAGGAGCCGCCAGACGCAGCCGGATACAAGGACTGGCTGGAAACCAACACAAAGCGCTGGATCACAGCAGAGGCCAGGAGAAATGAAAGGAAAGCTATCCAATCAGCGAAGCCGGCCTGGACGAGATCGGCCGAGCCACAGGACGTGAGACAACGGCACAGAAACTGCCCCAAACTAATAGACAGGAGAAGAAGAGACAGCAGGATCCGTCACTCCACTGACTCCAGGCTGGAGGGGGGAGAGGAGGCCCTATCTATAGATGCAGGACCTGCAGGACCTGGAATAGGCCCCATGCCCTGCCCATACCTCAGTGCGGGAGAGTGCAGCATGTACAAGGGCTCAGTCTACACGAGCGGTGGTCAGACTGGTGTCCGCGGCTCCCATGGAGTCCTCCACTGTTTTCTCTGGGATATCAGTAGTTACTGAAATATTATCATTATTATCATTGCAGAAGGCACACATTTTAACCCCTGAATCCCCATGCCATCCACCAGCTTTGAGGATGGTTTTGGTCTACAGCCTGACCTGGCGGATGCATCCTCTCCCGATTTATTACCGTCTGTGGACTTTACATGTTCTCTCTACAACAAGAACATCAGTCCAGTCCTCAAGAGCCTCCAAATAAGCTCCACTGACGCTGGCCAAACACCATGCTGCAGCCGTAATCATATTAACCCCGTAGTGATCGCCAATACACTAAGGGGCCAGCACAGTCAAAGCCGTAAAATATAACCCCAAAACAACAAAACCAGAATTGCTGTTTTTCGCTTATTTTCCAATACAAAAATGGGAAAAAAAGTGATTGAAAAGTGTCATGTACCCCAAAGTGACGCCACTGAAAACTAGTCATCCTACAGAAATCACGAAAAAGAAAAAAGTTATGAGTCTCAGGATGCGGAGATGCAAAAACATTTTTTATCCCCCTAACAAAACGTGCAAAAGTAGTAAAATGATCTATATGTGATGTCGCTGTCACTGTACTGACCCTGAGAGTAACGGTATCGTGTTATTTATGGCGAAAAATGAACGTCTCAAAATTTACAAGGTTAAAAACTACAATGGGATTGGTGTTTTCTTTTCCCCCATCCCCCTCCCAGAAAGAGTTAATAAAGGTTAATGAATGAGTTATGTGTACCCCAAAATGGTGCCATTAAAAACTTTGTGTCCCGCAAAATACATTGTATCGGTGTTTAAAGAGGTTTTCTGAGATATTATTACTGGTGACCTATCCATCAGTATGTGATCGTCGGGGGTCCAACACCCGGGACCCCCGCTGATTTGCTGTTTGAAGTAGCGCCGCAGCCTTCTCCTAGGCCATGTGATGACATGTTCCTCGGTCACGTGGCCTAGAAGTGAATGGAGCTGAGCGCAATACCAAGCATGGCCACTATACAATGTATGGCGCTGTCCTTGGTGAGCTGTGGGAAGGTAGCAGCGCTCACATGAGACAGCTAATCCGGAGGATAGGTAATCAGTGCAAAACGGTCAATAAAATTTACAAAAAAGAAGTGCCCACAGTATATCGTATCACCCCACAGTGCCCCCAGTATATCGTATCCCCCCACAGTGCCCCCAGTATATCGTATCCCCCCACAGTGCCCCAGTATATCGTATCCCCCCACAGTGCCCCCTGTATATCGTATTCCCCCACAGTGCCCCCAGTATATCGTATTCCCCCACAGTGCCCCTAGTATATCGTATCCCCCCACAGTGCCCCCAGTATATCGTATCCCCCCACAGTGCCCCAAGTATATCGTATCCCCCCACAGTGCCCCCAGTATATCGTATCCCCCACAGTGCCCCCAGTATATCGTATTCCCCCACAGTGCCCACAGTATATCGTATTCCCCCAGTGCCCCCAGTATATCATATTCCCCCACAGTGCCCCAAGTATATCGTATCCCCCCACAGTGCCCCCAGTATATCGTATCCCCCCCACAGTGCCCCCAGTATATCGTATCCCCCCACAGTGCCCCCAGTATATCGTAACCCCCCACAGTGCCCCCAGTATGTCGTTTCCCCACAGTGCCCCAAGTATATTGTATCCCCCACAGTGCCCCAAGTATATTGTATCCCCCCACAGTGCCCCCAGTATATCGCATCCCCCCACAGTGCCCCCAGTATATCGTATTCCCCCACAGTGCCCCCAGTATATCGTATTCCCCCACAGTGCCCCCAGTATATCGTATCCCCCCCACAGTGCCCCAAGTATATCGTATCCTCCCACAGTGCCCCCAGTATATCGTAACCTCCCACAGTGCCCCCAGTATATCGTAACCCCCCACAGTGCCCCCAGTATATTGTATCCCCACAGTGCCCCAAGTATATCGTATCCCCCACAGTGCCCCAAGTATATCGTATTCCCCCACAGTGCCCCCAGTATATCGTATCCCCCCACAGTGCCCCTAGTATATCGTATCCCCCCACAGTGCCCCAAGTATATCGTATCCCCCCACAGTGACCTCAGTATATCGTATCCCCCCACAGTGCCCTCAGTATATCGTATCCCCCCACAGTGCCATCAGTATATCGTATCCCCCCACAGTGCCCACAGAATATCGTATCCCCCCACAGTGCCCCCAGTATAAGTAATGCTCACCATATTGACCCCAGTGTCTACGAGGCCTCCTGTAGAGCCCCAGTGCCTACGAGGGCCCCCATAGTGCCTCCGGCATATAAAATGCTATGTGTAAATATATGTATATAATGCCCCTAGACCCTCCCCTCCCACCCCAATAGTGGCAGCAAATAAATAAAATCGTCACACACAGTCCCAGGAACACGTGCTCCGCACTGGAGGCAGCAGGACCTGACGCTCCCAGAGTGATCAGGTGACGTCACAATGCTGGGAGCATCAGGTCCTGCTGCCTCCAGTGCGGAGTGCGTGCTCCCGGGACTGTGTCTGGTGAAGTATTTTTTTTTTTTAAGCTCCCCACCTTCCCCCCTCCCATGTACCTGTTTTTAAGGACTGTTAGACTGTCCTTAATATCATTAAAAACTGGCTCATTTCAGTCTGGCCGTCAAAACGGCCAAAAACAAGACGTCCTATTTTCTGGCGGCCGCCAATCAAGTAAAAAAAAAAAAAAAAAGCAGCCATGTGAATGACCCTGTGGACTGCGATGGTTCTGAGAATGGCTGTTACTGACTGTGGTGTGAATGAGCCTTAAAGGGGTTCTCCAGAAATAAAAAAAAAATGAAAATACTTAAATATTATTTTATAATAAATATATTCACAAATACCTCTCATTAGTTATAACGGCTCGTTTTGTCTGGGGAGCGATCATCAGGGGAAATAAAATGGCGGCCGTCCTATCAGTACACACAGAACCTGTCCTGATCACACAGGAGGACACGTTACTTCCCCACAATGAGCCACAGAGCTGCCTCATCCTCCTCTCCTCTCTGCTTGTCAGGTGAATCTCTGTGGGAATGGAGATGATGAGGGGACATGAGAGAAGATGGGGTGAGGATAATGAGCAGCAGCACTTGTTTACAGTCGCCATTACCACGGCCTGTCCTCTCTGTACTTCATGTCTCCTCATGGACTCCATTCCCCAGAGATTCAGCTAAAGTTCTAATCAGGATCATAATCCCTGACAAGCAGAGCAGAGAGGAGGATGAGGCAGCTCTTTAGCTCAGTGTTGTAAAGTAACTTGTCCTCCTGTGTGATCAGGACGGGTTCTGTGTGTACTGATAGGACGGCGGCCATTTTTTTTCTCCTAATCATCGCTCCCCAGACAAACCAGCCGTTATAAATAATGAGAGGTATTTGAGAATATACTTATAATACAGTAATAGTTAAGTATTTTCATTTTCCTAATTCCCGGAGAACCCCTTTAAGTTAAAATGTTTAATCTTTGTTAGAGATTTGTTTAAAAATGGAAATGATTATTTATTGTTGTTATTAATATTGTTAAATAATTATCGTCACATAACAGAAAGGTTCCATTTGTCACATGTCCCACCAGTCAATAACAAGGGGTGGATCTACAACTATGGGTAAACTTTGGTTGTGGTGACTCTATGGTGTAAGGTCCATCAGGGTGGAACATCTGCCACCATCACCGCGGTGGGCTGGCAGGACATGCAGGATCTCCATGGACGTGTGCAGCTTCCACCTCCCGATTCCTCCAAGAAACTGAAGATTCTCCAGGCCAAGAAATCTTTACAGCTGGAGTTTACTTTGATGTCCAAAGTCAAAGGAACATTGGAAACCTATCAAGTAATTGGCAGCTGGAGAGGGAAGTGCAGCCGGACATTAACCTCCTGGACGGGGGAGACATTGAGTAATATCCATCAATTACTGCAATCACCAGCGAGAGCCGCGCCAATCACTCAGCAAGATAAAATGGATGTCAATGGAGAGCGAGGCTCCCGAAATAGAGAGGAGACTGGATCCGGGGATGAGGGACTGTCTGTATACATGGGTCCGGGGAGGAGGGACTGTCTGTATACATGGGTCCGGGGAGGAGGGACTGTCTGTATCCATGGGTCCGGGGAGGAGGGACTGTCTGTATCCATGGGTCCGGGGAGGAGGGACTGTCTGTATACATGGGTCCGGGGAGGAGGGACTGTCTGTATACATGGGTCCGGGGAGGAGGGACTGTCTGTATACACGGGTCCGGGGAGGAGGGACTGTCTGTATCCATGGGTCCGGGGAGGAGGGACTGTCTGTATCCATGGGTCCGGGGATGAGGGACTGTCTGTATCCATGGGTCCGGGGATGAGGGACTGTCTGTATACATGGGTCCGGGGATGAGGGACTGTCTGTATCCATGGGTCCGGGGATGAGGGACTGTCTGTATCCATGGGTCCGGGGAGGAGGGACTGTCTGTATACATGGGCCCGGGGAGTTGGGACTGTCTGTATCCATGGGTCCGGGGAGGAGGGACTGTCTGTATACATGGGACCGGGGAGTTGGGACTGTCTGTATACATGGGTCCGGGGAGTTGGGACTGTCTGTATCCATGGGTCCGGGGAGGAGGGACTGTCTGTATACATGGGCCCGGGGAGGAGGGACTGTCTGTATACATGGGCCCGGGGAGTTGGGACTGTCTGTATCCATGGGTCCGGGGAGGAGGGACTGTCTGTATCCATGGGTCCGGGGAGGAGGGACTGTCTGTATCCATGGGTCCGGGGAGGAGGGACTGTCTGTATACATGGGCCCGGGGAGTTGGGACTGTCTGTATCCATGGGTCCGGGGAGTTGGGACTGTCTGTATCCATGGGTCCGGGGAGGAGGGACTGTCTGTATCCATGGGTCCGGGGAGGAGGGACTGTCTGTATCCATGGGTCCGGGGAGGAGGGACTGTCTGTATCCATGGGTCCGGGGAGGAGGGACTGTCAGTCTGTTTATCGGTGTATACTATGTGTGCATATACTTCATGTATATTCCATATATCTACTGATACCCCCCCTCCCCCGTAGTTTGCGTTCTCACACTGGACAGTCATCCCCCCCCCCCCCCCCCCCCCATTGTAGGGGCTCAGCTAATGTCTGTCCACAAACTTGCTGACTGTTTCCAATAATAACCAGCAGAACAGTGAGTGCAGCTCTGGAGTACACCTCAGTGTCTGTCTGTATATACTATGCCTCGGCTGTTTGTGCAGTGAGGGTCGGGGCACAGAGGCGGCCATCTTCCAAGGGTCCAGAATGGATCACATGACCTGATCTAGAACTTTTGGCTCTAGTTCCTGCTCACCAGCCTCCCTCCTCCGAGCAGCTTCCACAGGACATCCCGACGGTTTGCCGCAAAGCCCCGAAGTGGAGTGCTCCTTTAAGTGCGCGGCGGTGGTCGTGTCCCTCAACACCTGCAAACCACACGCTTGCCTCGTCCGCCCACATGTTCTGTGTAAGTGGAAATCCTCTCTGAAGACGCCATCGATCGGCACCATCTCCGCTGCATTGTTACATCTCACTCAGCGAGTTAATTAGATAAACACTGACAGAGTCCGCGCCCCTCCCCCGCCATCGACTTCCTGCAGCTCCGCATTAATTACACCGACTCCTGTGCCGCACACGAAACCTTCCGAGCGGCGCCTGTTCCTGGGAGACCTCCGCAGCCTCCACCGTCACCAGAGGGAACCCCGAAAAGTCACAACACAACGGACAGAGAAGTTCTACCCGCAATCCAGAACGTTCCGGGAAGGTCAGGTGAAGATTTGTGTTTCAAAAGTTTGACATGTACTCCAGAGCTGAAATCTCCACATGGAAGATTTTGTGGCAGAAAAATCAGCAACTGAAAATCAGTTCCGTTCACATGAAAAAGGGCTTCTGGAAATCCACATCATCTGCCCTGTGTGAAGGCAACCAGTTCTAATGAGTGCAGCTCTGGAGGATAATACAGGATGTAACTGAGGATCAGTACAGGATAAGTAATGTATGTACACAGTGACTGCACCAGCAGAATAGTGAGTACAGCTCTGGAGTATAATACAGGATGTAACTCAGGATCAGTACAGGATAAGTAATGTATGTGCACAGTGACTGCACCAGCAGAATAGTGAGTGCAGCTCTGGAGTATAATACAGGATGTAACTAAGGATCAGTACAGGATAAGTAATGTATGTACACAGTGACTGCACCAGCAGAATAGTGAGTGCAGCTCTGGAGTATAATACAGGATGTAACTCAGGATCAGTACAGGATAAGTAATGTATGTACACAGTGACTGCACCAGCAGAATAGTGAGTGCAGCTCTGGAGTATAATACAGGATGTAAATCAGGATCAGTACAGGATAAGTAATGTATGTACACAGTGACTGCACCAGCAGAATAGTGAGTGCAGCTGTGGAGTATAATACAGGATGTAACTCAGGATCAGTACAGGATAAGTAATGTATGTGCACAGTGACTGCACCAGCAGAATAGTGAGTGCAGCTCTGGAGTATAATACAGGATGTAACTCAGGATCAGTACAGGATAAGTAATGTATGTACACAGTGACTGCACCAGCAGAATAGTGAGTGCAGCTCTGGAGTATAATACAGGATGTAACTCAGGATCAGTACAGGATAAGTAATATATGTACACAGTGACTGCACCAGCAGAATAGTGAGTGCAGCTCTGGAGTATAATACAGGATGTAACTCAGGATCAGTACAGGATAAGTAATGTATGTACACAGTGACTGCACCAGCAGAATAGTGAGTGCAGCTCTGGAGTATAATACAGGATGTAACTCAGGATCAGTACAGGATAAGTAATGTATGTACACAATGACTGCACCAGCAGAATAGTGAGTGCAGCTCTGGAGTATAATACAGGATGTAACTAAGGATCAGTACAGGATAAGTAATGTATGTACACAGTGACTGCACCAGCAGAATAGTGAGTGCTGCTCTGGAGTATAATACAGGATGTAACTCAGAATCAGTACAGGATAAGTAATGTAATGTATGTACACAGTGACTGCACCAGCAGAATAGTGAGTGCAGCTCTGGAGTATTATACAGGATGTAACTCAGGATCAGTACAGGATAAGTAATGTATGTACACAGTGACTGCACCAGCAGAATAGTGAGTGCTGCTCTGTAGTATAATACAGGATGTAACTCAGGATCAGTACAGGATAAGTAATGTATGTACACAGTGACTGCACCAGCAGAATAGTGAGTGCAGCTCTGGAGTATAATACAGGATGTAACTCAGGATCAGTACAGGATAAGTAATGTATGTACACAGTGACTGCACCAGCAGAATAGTGAGTGCAGCTCTGGAGTATAATACAGGATGTAACTCAGGATCAGTACAGGATAGGTAATGTATGTACACAGTGACTGCACCAGCAGAATAGTGAGTGCAGCTCTGGAGTATAATACAGGATGTAACTCAGGATCAGTACAGGATAAGTAATGTAATGTACACAGTGACTGCACCAGCAGAATAGTGAGTGCAGCTCTGGAGTATAATACAGGATGTAACTCAGGATCAGTACAGGATAAGTAATGTATGTACACAGTGACTGCACCAGCAGAATAGTGAGTGCAGCTCTGGAGTATTATACAGGATGTAACTCAGGATCAGTACAGGATAAGTAATGTATGTACACAGTGACTGCACCAGCAGAATAGTGAGTGCAGCTCTGGAGTATAATACAGGATGTCACTCAGGATCAGTACAGGATAAGTAATGTATGTACACAGTGACTGCACCAGCAGAATAGTGAGTGCAGCTCTGGAGTATTATACAGGATGTAATTCAGGATCAGTACAGGATAAGTAATGTCTGTACACAGTGACTGCACCAGCAGAATAGTGAGTGCAGCTCTGGAGTATTATACAGGATGTAATTCAGGATCAGTACAGGATAAGTAATGTATGTACACAGTGACTGCACCAGCAGAATAGTGAGTGCAGCTCTGGAGTATTATACAGGATGTAATTCAGGATCAGTACAGGATAAGTAATGTATGTACACAGTGACTGCACCAGCAGAATAGTGAGTGCAGCTCTGGAGTATAATACAGGATGTCACTCAGGATCAGTACAGGATAAGTAATGTATGTACACAGTGACTGCACCAGCAGAATAGTGAGTGCAGCTCTGGAGTATTATACAGGATGTAATTCAGGATCAGTACAGGATAAGTAATGTCTGTACACAGTGACTGCACCAGCAGAATAGTGAGTGCAGCTCTGGAGTATTATACAGGATGTAATTCAGGATCAGTACAGGATAAGTAATGTATGTACACAGTGACTGCACCAGCAGAATAGTGAGTGCAGCTCTGGAGTATTATACAGGATGTAATTCAGGATCAGTACAGGATTACTCTTTCTTCTATTCCTGTTTCTTACTTTAAAAATCCTGGTAGATTAATGGGAGAGAACCTCTGCTCTGTTGGGATAGATATCTGGCGATGACAGAATTCTGCAGGCAGCTTTGGATGTGACCGGAGTATTTGGGTTAACATGAGAGGAGTACTGGGATGTCTAAACTGAAGTGGATCTGACCAGATGAGTCCTTGATGATTTGTTGGCAGAATGTCTTCCAGCAGGAAAAGCTCCATAAGGAATGAGATCTCTGCGGTGCGGCTCGTGGTTCCTCCCGTCGCCCTCCTCGCCCCTAATCCCCTCTATAATTAGATATTATGTGACACACGGGAGCCGGCGCTCAGATCCTTGTGTCGCAGCCAAAGAAAGCTTTATGTCAGATATCCTGATACAACAACAACTCCCAATATCTCCGGAGAAACAGAAAAAAAAAATAACCGGATAGAAGACTAAAACTTGAGAAAAATAGTGACAAACAGAAAAACTACAGCGAAGACACTGATGGAGCAGGTAACGCACTAGTGATCTAGACCACGCCCACTAATTACCATAACCACGCCCCTCATCTGCATTTCAGACTACAGACCCCACTGTGCAGGTTTTCCTGGCTGGTATATGTGTGGCACTGTGCCCCCGGAGCCATGGTTGGTCATGTGACTGCGGAAAAGTAAGTGCCCCCCCAGGTGACAAGTGGCCCTGCCCCCGAACGTTACATGCTACATCTACATAATCCAGTACTGAAGTCCCATCATCTCCTGGGAATGTCAGTCTTACTGGGAGACGCCATAAGGGACTCGGTTAATCAGGGGCAGGTCTGGGGGTGGGGCCAAAGTACTCAGGGGTGGGGCAAGTCTGGGATGGGGCCAAAGTACTCAGGGGCAGGGCTAAGGTCTTACAAAGGGAGTTCAGCATCACTTATGGAAGGAGCAGAGTGATGCAGACCTGTAAAGACCTCCAGTGCCACCATATCATACCAGTCATGTGACTCCACCCCCTCCCAGTAAGGAAATACTCAGTGAACTGCACAGTCATGTGGGGGTGTAGCTATTACCTCCTATACATTATTACAGAGGTGCAATAATAGCTCTGCCATCCCGCCAGCTCATCTTCTAATACACCGCTCCATTTTATGCCCTCACCTGAGTGATGTTCATTGTCCAATAACTGATCAACGGTAACAGAATCCAGACATAGATGCGACTATGGCGCAAATCGTCCGTGAAAATGACAAAAGACGTCCAACATCTGTTCTTATGTGTGCGCGCGCTGATACAATGTAACACGTTATACGTGCGCTGATACAATGTAACACGTTATACATGCGCTGATACAATGTAACACGTTATACGTGCGCTGATACAATGTAACACGTTGCGTGCGCTGATACAATGTAACACGTTACGTGCGCTGATACAATGTAACACGTTATACGCGCGCTGATACAATGCAACACGTTATACGCGCGCTGATACAATGTAACACGTTACGTGCGCTGATACAATGTAACACGTTACGTGCGCTGATACAATGTAACACAACATGTAAAACTGTATCACAGAGGAAGCTATTTTTTCCACTTCTCATTATAAGTGATGATGCAGCAATCGCTCACGAAGAATTACAATCGCTCTTTGCTCTGATTAGTCGCTGTTCGCATGCAGCAGATTTGTTGCAGTTTGTGATTTCTGCAGCAGCCACAGACATCTATCTATAACCCTCTGCAACCTCCCCATAGCTATGTGCCCCCCTTATAACCAGAGGAATGGCGTATGTGGCACCTGAGGGGTTAATGAGGCGAGCGGGTTTAATAATTTAGCGGCGCGCGTTCTTTGCTGAGCTCCGGGTCGCCCCTCCTGAGGGAACTGCATTGAAAGGAAACCAAAATTTCGAGTGAGACAAATGGGATTGTTTATAAGGAAGAAATACAATCAGGTTCTCGCTATTCCTCTCCGGGAATAAATAAGTGGAAAGCGGAGAGAGAGGGCGAGCGGCGAGAGAGAGAGAGAGAGAGGGCGAGCGGCGAGAGAGAGAGAGAGAGAGAGAGAGAGAGAGAGGGCGAGCAGCGAGAGAGAGGGCGAGCGGCGAGAGAGAGAGAGGGCGAGCGGCGAGAGAGAGAGAGAGAGCGGTGATAGAGAGAGGGCGAGCGGCGAGAGAGAGAGAGGGCGAGCGGCGAGAGAGAGAGAGGGCAAGTGGCGAGAGAGAGGGCGAGATAAAGAGGGCGAGAGAGAGAGGGCGAGAGAGAGAGGGCGAGAGGCGGGAGAGAAAGGGCGAGCGGCGAGAGAGAGAGGGCGAGCGGCGAGAGAGAGAGGGCGAGCGGCGAGAGAGAGAGGGCGAGCGGCGAGAGAGAGAGAGGGCGAGCGGCGAGAGAGAGAGAGAGAGAGGGCGAGCGAGAGAGAGGGCGAGCGGCGAGCGAGAGAGAGAGAGGGCGAGCGGCGAGCGAGAGAGAGGGCGAGCGAGGGCGAGCGGCGAGCGAGGGCGAGCGGCGAGCGAGGGCGAGCGGCGAGAGAGAGAGAGGGCGAGCGGCGAGAGAGAGAGAGGGCGAGCGGCGAGAGAGAGGGCGAGCGGCGAGAGAGAGAGAGAGGGCGAGCGGCGAGAGAGAGAGGGCGAGCGGCGAGAGAGAGAGAGGGCGCAAGCGGCGAGAGAGAGAGAGGGCGAGCGGAGAGAGAGAGAGCTGGCGAGCGGCGAGAGAGAGAGAGAGAGAGGGGCGAGAGAGAGAGAGGCGAGAGAGGGCGAGCGGCGAGAGAGGGCGAGCGGCGAGAGAGGGCGAGCGGCGAGAGAGAGAGAGGGCGAGCGGCGAGAGAGAGAGAGGGCGAGCGGCGAGAGAGAGAGAGGGCGAGCGGCGAGAGAGAGAGAGGGCGAGCGGCGAGAGAGAGAGAGGGCGAGCGGCGAGAGAGAGAGAGGGCGAGCGGCGAGAGAGAGAGAGGGCGAGCGGCGAGAGAGAGAGAGGGCGAGCGGCGAGAGAGAGAGAGGGCGAGCGGCGAGAGAGAGAGGGCGAGAGAGAGAGGGCGAGCGGCGAGAGAGAGCAGCGAGCGAGAGAGAGGGCGAGCGGCGAGAGAGAGCAACGAGCAAGAGAGAGAGCAACGAGCAAGAGAGAGGACGAGAGAGAGAGCGAGAGAGAGAGTGGCGAGAGAAAGAGGGCGAGCGGCGAGAGAGAGGGCGAGCGGCGAGAGAGAGGGCGAGCGGCGAGAGAGAGGGCGAGCGGCGAGAGGCGAGCGCGAGAGAGGGCGAGCGGCGAGAGAGAGGGCGAGCGGCGAGAGAGAGAGGGCGAGCGGCGAGAGAGAGAGGGCGAGCGGCGAGAGAGAAAGAGAGGGCGAGCGGCGAGAGAGAGGAGGGGCGAGCGGCGAGAGAGAGAGAGGGCGAGCGGCGAGAGAGAGAGAGAGGGCGAGCGGCGAGAGAGAGAGAGGGCAAGCGGCGAGAGAGAGGGCGAGAGAGAGGGCGAGATAAAGAGGGCGAGCGGCGAGAGAGAGAGGGCGAGAGGCGAGAGAGAGAGGGCGAGCGGCGAGAGAGAAGAGAGAGGAGAGGGCGAGCGGCGAGAGAGAGGGGCGAGCGGCGAGAGAGAGAGGGGCGAGCGGCGAGAGAGAGAGTGGCGAGCGGCGAGAGAGAGAGGGCGAGCGGCGAGAGAGAGGGCGAGCGGCGAGAGAGAGAGGGGCGAGCGGCGAGAGAGAGAGAGGGCGAGCGGGCGAGAGAGAGAGAGGGCAAGCGGCGAGAGAGAGAGGGGCGAGAGAGAGGGCGAGAGAGAGAGGGCGAGCGGCGAGAGAGAGAGGGCGAGAGGCGAGAGAGAGCGGCGAGAGAGAGAGAGAGAGAGAGAGAGGGCGAGCAGGCGAGAGAGAGGGCGAGCGGCGAGAGAGAGAGAGGGCGAGCGATCGAGAGAGAGAGGGCGAGCGCGAGAGAGAGAGAGGGCGAGCGGCGAGAGAGAGAGAGGGACGAGGGCGGCGAGAGGGAGAGAAGGGCGAGCGGCGATAGAGAGAGAGGGCGAGCGGCGAGAGGAGAGGGCGAGAGAGAGGGCGAGATAAAGAGGCGAGCGGCGAGAGAGAGAGGGGCGAGAGGCGAGAGAGAGAGAGAGGGCGAGCGGCGAGAGAGAGAGAGGGGGCGAGAGAGAGAGGGCGAGAGAGAGAGGGCGAGCGTGTAGAGAGAGAGAGGGCGAGCGTGTAGAGAGAGAGAGAGGGGCGAGCGTGTAAGAGAGAGAGAGGGCGAGCGTGTAGAGAGAGAGAGGGCGAGCGTGTAGAGAGAGAGAGAGAGGGCGCGAGCGTGTAGAGAGAGAGAGAGGGCGCGAGCGTGTAGAGAGAGAGAGAGGGCGCGAGCGTGTAGAGAGAGAGAGAGGGCGCGAGCGTGTAGAGAGAGAGAGGGCGCGAGCGTGTAGAGAGAGAGAGAGGGCGCGAGCGTGGTAGAGAGAGGAGGGCGCGAGCGTGTGAAGAGAGAGAGAGGGCGCGAGCGTGTAGAGAGAGAGAGAGGGCGCTAGCGTGTAGAGAGAGAGAGAGGGCGCGAGCGTGTAGAGAGAGAGAGAGGGCGCGAGCGTGTAGAGAGATAGAGAGGGCGCGAGCGTGTAGAGAGAGAGAGATGGCGCGAGCGTGGAGAGAGAGAGAGGGCGCGAGCGTGTAGAGAGGAGAGAGGGGCGCGAGCGTGTAGAGAGAGAGGAGGGCCGAGCGTGTAGAGAGAGAGAGAGGGTCCTCGAGCGTGGTAGAGAGAGAGGGCGCGAGCGTGTAGAGAGAGAGAGGGCGCGAGCGTGTAGAGAGAGAGAGGAGGGCTCGAGCGTGTGAGAGAGAGAGAGGGCGCGAGCGTGTAGAGAGAGAGAGAGGGCGCGAGCGTGTAGAGAGAGAGAGAGGGCGCGAGCGTGTAGAGAATGAGAGGTGCGCGAGCCGGTGTTAGAGAGAGAGAGGAGGGCGCGAGCGTGTAGAGAGAGAGAGAGGGCGCGAGCGGTGTAGAGAGAGAGAGAGGGCGCTAGCGTGTAGATAGAGAGAGAGGGCGAGCGTGTAGAGAGAGAGAGGCGCGAGCGTGTAGAGAGAGAGAGGCGCGAGCGTGTAGAGAGAGAGATGGCGCGAGCGTGTAGAGAGAGAGAGGGCGATCGTGTAGAGAGAGAGGGCGATCGTGTAGAGAGAGAGAGGGCGCGAGCGTGTAGAGAGAAGAGAGCGCGAGCGTGTAGATAGAGAGAGGGCGCGAGCGTGTAGAGAGACAGAGAGAGGGCGCGAGCGTGTAAGAGAGAGAGAGAGGGCGCGAGCGTGTAGAGAAGAGAGAGGGCGAGCGTGTAAGAGAGAGAGAGAGGGCGCGAGCGTGTAGAGAGAGAGAGGAGGGCGCGAGCGTGTAGAGAGAGAGAGAGAGGGCGAGCGTGTAGAGAGAGAGAGAGGGCGCGAGCGTGTAGAGAGAGAGAGGGCGCGAGCGTGTAGATAGAGAGAGAGGCGCGAGCGTGTAGAGAGAGAGAGAGGGCGCGAGCGTGTAGAGAGAGAGAGGGGCGCGAGCGTGTAGAAGAGAGAGAGAGGGCGCGAGCTGTGTATATAGAGAGAGAGGGCGCGAGCGTTTAGAGAGAGGAGAGAGGGCTCGAGCGTGTAGAGAAGAGAGAGGTCGCGAGCGTGGTATAGAGAGAGAGGAGGGCGCGAGCGTGTATAGAGAGAGAGGGCCGCGCGTTTAGAGAGAGATAGGGGCGCGAGCGTGTAGAGAGAGAGAGAGGGCGCGAGCGTGTAGAGAAGAGAGAGTTCGCTAGCGTGGTAGATAGAGAAGAGGGCGCGAGCGTGTATAGAGAGAGTGAGGAGGGGCGCTCTGCTTTTATGATATAGAGAGTATGTGGCGCTCTCGTTTAGAGAGAAATAGATGAGCGAAGCGTGTGGAGAGAGAGAGAGGGCGAGCGGAGCAGACTGCGGGGTACTGACCCATGATGGGGGGGTCACCCAGGTCAGAACGGTTCCCCAGCCCCTGCCACCAGTTAGACATACTTCTGACACTTCACACTGCCGCCCACAGGGGGCGAGATCGCAGCCGCAGCAATTAATCTGAGATGAAGTGAATTTTATGGCGGCTACAAAACTGTCTTATCCCATGTCATAAAATCACAATGAGCGGACTATAAATCCCAGCACGACACAAGGATCCTATCAGCCCAGAGAGCGGCGAGAAATACGACCCAAGCTGTTTATAGCAGAACGAGGGCTCAGGAGGCGTCTTCATCTGCGGAGAACGAGGCCTGAATTAAAGGGGCCCAGCACCCCGAAAATGAGGGGAACTGGAGAAAACCCTCAATAGATAGATAATAGATACATAATAATAAATAGATATGAGATACAGTAGATAATAGATACATAATAATAGTTACATTTTGAAAAGACCAAATTACAAACATGATTTTTGTGTCTGATTTTGGAAATAGATAATAAAATGGCGCGCGTCGTCCGCAGCCTTTACAATCCCAAATCCAGTAGAAAGGGAAGGAGCTGCAGTGAACAGTTCATGGGAGGAAATGGCCGACATAGCAGAGCTGAACCTGTTCTGATGGGTTAAAATCCCCCCGGGGTGATGAGCCGGACTAATCCGGGGGGGGGGGGGTCACATACTTTCACCACTCACAGACGTGATATCGGAGCGTTTTCCTCCAGGTCTGATATTCTGAAGGGTTCACATACTTTCAGTCTGCGCGCGCGCTCCTGTCCTGGTTATGTATACCGCGCTGGTGTGAATAGAGGAGCGGCGGTCCGGGGGGGCATCAGAGGCTCCTTCCCCCTGCGCTGAGGAGCACCTGCCGTTATTAGCCTCATTAGACGAGTCAGTGCATGTGATTGCAGCGATTTATGGCTGCGCAGCCGCCGAGGACGTCCGCTGAATATTCTCGCAGGCAGCTGAACGTCCATTTCTTCTCCGACTAACAGGAAGTCAATATCTGGCGGCCCCAGGGAGATCCGCGACGCGTTGTTCTCCGGCCTCGTGTATTCCATTATTCAGCGGACACGCTGCCCACAAACAAGAAGGATGCCGGCAGCGGGTCAGGTGTGAGCGCCGGGGGAACGCTCCCCACACCGACACCACCTGTGTATTAACCTCTCAGGCTCTGGAGAAGGTATCACACCTCTCTGCTTTATACTACCATACATCTCCCTCAGAATGCTTTACACTGCATCTATACTGTGCCAGCAAGGGGAATTGTGAGCGCAGCTCTGGATGTGACTAGAGTATAAAACTAGATGAAACTTAGTGTCAGTAAAGGAAAGAGCAACTGAAATGATGTGTAGATATTATACTGCTATAGACAGAGCGATGTTCTGCAGATCTCTAAATAGGTGTAATAATCTGCAGGATATATCACTATGTATCTGTCAGGAGGTGGAGAGGACAGAGCAACACAGGTGTAATAATCTGCAGGATATATCACTATGTATCTGTCAGGAGGTGGAGAGGGCAGCGGGACACAGGTGTAATAATCTGCAGGATATATCACTATGTATCTGTCAGGAGGTGGAGAGGGCAGCGCGACACAGGTGTAATAATCTGCAGGATATGTTAATAATTTTATTTTTGTGACATTAATTGAAAGTGAATAATCTATTTCTAAAACTTTTCTTTTAGGAACTAATCTCGTGGCCTTACTCTCGTGGACACATTTCGTGTCTCGGCAGCCATCACCTCAAAGATCAGATCCAAGATGCCGACCAACAACCCTGCCTATCCGTCCGCACCTGCACAGGATGGATGGACGGTGGGGCTGGAAAAGACAGACTCCCTGGAATAAGGGAAGGGATGCGGATTCTGTACAGACTTCTAAGAGTTAATCGTCTCCTGTTTTCAGAAAGCAGCTAAGCCTTTTTGAAGCCGTTAACGGTTCCTGCTGAGGCCATCTGCTCTTACAGTGAAGAACCAGCTCCTGAGGCCATTATTCTGCAGACTCTGCTCTTACAGTAAAGAACCAGCTCCTGAGGCCATTACTCTGCAGACTCTGCTCTTACAGTAAAGAACCAGCTCCTGAGGCCATTACTCCACAGACTCAGCTCTTACAGTGAAGAACCAGCTCCTGAGGCCATTACTCTGCAGACTCTGCTCTTACAGTGAAGAACCAGCTCCTGAGGCCATTACTCTGCAGACTCAGCTCTTACAGTGAAGAACCAGCTCCTGAGGCCATTACTCTGCAGACTCACAGCTCTTACAGTAAAGAACCAGCACATGAGACTATTAACCACAGACTCACAGCTCTTACAGTAAAGAACCAGCTCCTGATGCCATTACTCTGCAGACTCAGCTCTTACAGTGAAGAACCAGCTCCTGAGGCCATTACTCTGCAGACTCAGCTCTTACAGTGAAGAACCAGCTCCTGAGGCCATTACTCTGCAGACTCAGCTCTTACAGTGAAGAACCAGCTCCTGAGGCCATTACTCTGCAGACTCAGCTCTTACAGTGAAGAACCAGCTCCTGAGGCCATTACTCTGCAGACTCAGCTCTTACAGTGAAGAACCAGCTCCTGAGGCCATTACTCCACAGACTCAGCTCTTACAGTGAAGAACCAGCTCCTGAGGCCATTACTCCGCAGACTCACAGCTCTTACAGTAAAGAACCAGCTCCTGAGGCCTTTACTCTGCAGACTCAGCTCTTACAGTGAAGAACCAGCTCCTGAGGCCATTACTCTGCAGACTCAGCTCTTACAGTAAAGAACCAGCTCCTGAGGCCATTACTCCGCAGACTCACAGCTCTTACAGTAAAGAACCAGCTCCTGAGGCCGTTACTCTGCAGACTCAGCTCTTACAGTAAAGAACCAGCTCCTGAGGCCATTACTCTGCAGACTCAGCTCTTACAGTAAAGAACCAGCACATGAGGCCATTAACCAGACTCACAGCTTTTACAGTAAAGAACCAGCTCCTGAGGCCATTACTCTGCAGACTCAGCTCTTACAGTGAAGAACCAGCTCCTGAGGCCATTACTCCGCTGACTCACAGCTCTTACAGTAAAGAACCAGCTCCTGAGGCCATTACTCTGCAGACTCACAGCTCTTACAGTAAAGAACCAGCTCCTGAGGCCATTACTCCGCAGACTCACAGCTCTTACAGTAAAGAACCAGCTCCTGAGGCCATTACTCTGCAGACTCAGCTCTTACAGTGAAGAACCAGCTCCTGAGGCCATTACTCCGCAGACTCAGCTCTTACAGTGAAGAACCAGCTTGTGAGGCCATTACTCTGCAGACTCAGCTCTTACAGTAAAGAACCAGCTCCTGAGGCCATTACTCTGCAGACTCAGCTCCGACAGTAAAGAACCAGCACATGAGGCAATTAACCACAGACTCACAGCTTTTACAGTAAAGAACCAGATCCTGAGGCCATTACTCCACAGACTCAGCTCTTACAGTAAAGAACCAGTTCCTGAGGCCATTACTCCACAGACTCACAGCTCTTACAGTAAAGAACCAGCTCCTGAGGCCATTACTCTGCAGACTCAGCTCTTACAGTAAAGAACCAGCTCCTGAGCCCATTACTCTGCAGACTCACAGCTCTTACAGTTAAGAACCAGCTCCTGAGGCCATTACTCTGCAGACTCACAGCTCTTACAGTAAAGAACCAGCTCCTGAGGCCATTACTCCGCAGATTTAGCTCTTACAGTAAAGAACCAGCTCCTGAGGCCATTACTCTGCAGACTCACAGCTCTTACAGTGAAGAACCAGCTCCTGAGGCCATTACTCTGCAGACTCACAGCTCTTACAGTAAAGAACCAGCTCCTGAGGCCATTACTCCACAGACTCACAGCTCTTACAGTAAAGAACCAGCTCCTGAGGCCATTACTCTGCAGACTCAGCTCTTACAGTGAAGAACCAGCTCCTGAGGCCATTACTCCACAGACTCAGCTCTTACAGTGAAGAACCAGCTCCTGAGGCCATTACTCTGCAGACTCACAGCTCTTACAGTAAAGAACCAGCTCCTGAGGCCATTACTCTGCAGACTCACAGCTCTTACAGTAAAGAACCAGCTCCTGAGGCCATTACTCTGCAGACTCAGCTCTTACAGTGAAGAACCAGCTCCTGAGGCCATTACTCTGCAGACTCAGCTCTTACAGTAAAGAACCAGCTCCTGAGGCCATTACTCCGCAGACTCACAGCTCTTACAGTAAAGAACCAGCTCCTGAGGCCGTTACTCTGCAGACTCAGCTGTTACAGTAAAGAACCAGCTCCTGAGGCCATTACTCTGCAGACTCAGCTCTTACAGTAAAGAACCAGCACATGAGGCCATTAACCACAGACTCACAGCTTTTACAGTAAAGAACCAGCTCCTGAGGCCATTACTCTGCAGACTCAGCTCTTACAGTGAAGAACCAGCTCCTGAGGCCATTACTCCGCTGACTCACAGCTCTTACAGTAAAGAACCAGCTCCTGAGGCCATTACTCTGCAGACTCAGCTCTTACAGTGAAGAACCAGCTCCTGAGGCCATTACTCCGCAGACTCAGCTCTTACAGTGAAGAACCAGCTCCTGAGGCCATTACTCTGCAGACTCAGCTCCGACAGTAAAGAACCAGCACATGAGGCAATTAACCACAGACTCACAGCTTTTACAGTACAGAACCAGATCCTGAGGCCATTACTCCACAGACTCAGCTCTTACAGTAAAGAACCAGTTCCTGAGGCCATTACTCCACAGACTCACAGCTCTTACAGTAAAGAACCAGCTCCTGAGGCCATTACTCTGCAGACTCAGCTCTTACAGTAAAGAACCAGCTCCTGAGCCCATTACTCTGCAGACTCACAGCTCTTACAGTGAAGAACCAGCTCCTGAGGCCATTACTCTGCAGACTCACAGCTCTTACAGTAAAGAACCAGCTCCTGAGGCCATTACTCCGCAGATTTAGCTCTTACAGTAAAGAACCAGCTCCTGAGGCCATTACTCTGCAGACTCACAGCTCTTACAGTGAAGAACCAGCTCCTGAGGCCATTACTCTGCAGACTCACAGCTCTTACAGTAAAGAACCAGCTCCTGAGGCCATTACTCTGCAGACTCACAGCTCTTACAGTAAAGAACCAGCTCCTGAGGCCATTACTCTGCAGACTCACAGCTCTTACAGTAAAGAACCAGCTCCTGAGGCCATTACTCCGCTGACTCACAGCTCTTACAGTAAAGAACCAGCTCCTGAGGCCGTTACTCTGCAGACTCACAGCTCTTACAGTAAAGAACCAGCTCCTGAGGCCATTACTCCGCTGACTCACAGCTCTTACAGTAAAGAACCAGCTCCTGAGGCCATTACTCCGCTGACTCACAGCTCTTACAGTAAAGAACCAGCTCCTGAGGCCGTTACTCTGCAGACTCACAGCTCTTACAGTAAAGAACCAGCACATGAGACTATTAACCACAGACTCACAGCTTTTACAGTAAAGAACCAGATCCTGAGGCCATTACTCCGCAGACTCAGCTCTTACAGTAAAGAACCAGCTCCTGAGGCCATTACTCTGCAGACTCACAGCTCTTACAGTAAAGAACCAGCTCCTGAGGCCATTACTCCGCAGACTCAGCTCTTACAGTAAAGAACCAGCACATGAGGCCATTAACCACAGACTCACAGCTTTTACAGTAAAGAACCAGATCCTGAGGCCATTACTCCGCAGACTCAGCTCTTACAGTAAAGAATCAGCTCCTGAGGCCATTACTCTGCAGACTCAGCTCTTACAGTGAAGAACCAGTTCCTGAGGCCATTACTCCACAGACTCAGCTCTTACAGTAAAGAACCAGCTCCTGAGGCCATTACTCTGCAGACTCTGCTCTTACAGTAAAGAACCAGATCCTGAGGCCATTACTCCGCAGACTCAGCTCTTACAGTAAAGAACCAGCTCCTGAGGCCATTAACCACAGACTCACAGCTCTTACAGTAAAGAACCAGATCCTGAGGCCATTACTCCGCAGACTCAGCTCTTACAGTAAAGAACCAGCTCCTGAGGCCATTACTCCGCAGACTCACAGCTCTTACAGTAAAGAACCAGATCCTGAGGCCATTACTCCGCAGACTCAGCTCTTACAGTAAAGAACCAGATCCTGAGGCCATTACTCCGCAGACTCAGCTCTTACAGTAAAGAACCAGCTCCTGAGGCCATTAACCACAGACTCACAGCTCTTACAGTAAAGAACCAGCTCCTGAGGCTATTACTCTGCAGACTCTGCTCTTACAGTAAAGAACCAGCACATGAGGCAATTAACCACAGACTCAGCTCTTACAGTAAAGAACCAGCACATGAGGCAATTAACCACAGACTCACAGCTCTTACAGCGAAGAACCAGCTCCTGAGGCCATTACTCTGCAGACTCACAGCTCTTACAGTAAAGAACCAGCTCCTGAGGCCATTACTCTGCAGACTCAGCTCTTACAGTGAAGAACCAGCTCCTGAGGCCATTAACCACAGACTCAGCTCTTACAGTAAAGAACCAGCACATGAGGCCATTAACCACAGACTCACAGCTCTTACAGTAAAGAACCAGCCCATGAGACTATTAACCACAGACTCACAGCTCTTACAGTAAAGAACCAGCCCATGAGACTATTAACCACAGACTCAGCTCTTACAGTAAAGAACCAGCACATGAGGTGCCTTCTCCAAGTCGGTGGGTCACCCCCCATTAATCTACAAGTCTTCATAGAGAAGATAACAAGAACTTAGCTGTAGAGGCCACAAATAACTCCTCAGAAACACGCGCTCGTCCCATAACGGGTCATCACTGAGGCTGAACCAAACACTCCGACCAGACGAGGCCTCGTCTGTGAGTCGCCATCCCTGACGCCTCTCATCAGCGGGCTCCGAGCGCTCACGTCTGCTGCAGAATGTGACTGAGTAACTGGTTCAATAAATTATTGATGGATAAAAACATTGTATCGTCCTCCACCGAAGCCGGGCGAGCGAGCGGAACGTTCCTGTCCTCGCAGCTTCAGGAGCTCATCTTCACTGGGTTACAGCCGAGCACTTCATGTCATATGGATTGAGCTTTAGAAGCACAGAAATATCTGAAGTGATGATGAGATGTAAGCAGAACACAGGGTCATCTACGAGCAGCCATCGGTAACTGGTCCTCCAAAAATCATTGTTGGACCAGGAGGACTTCTCGGCCGTCCCCGCAGGGGTCACACCTGCATGCTGAGTTAACCCAGAACCTGGGCCAGCGTATGTAAGGCTTCAGTCACCGTTGGCCCCCTGTCTACCCTACTCTTAGCGTACCAAGTGGAGGACACCCTTATCCAGACTGCACTGGTCTTCAACATGGGCCGATGATCAGCTGAAGGAACGATCATTCTCGATCAATGCCACAGAGGAGGAGGTCTTCTATGTCATTGACATATGGAGGTGGCATGATGGTGGATGTGGCCACCATGCTCCTGTTGTCCAGGTTGAATTTCCCAGGATTGCTTTCTCTCTTTTATTCCTTCATCGTGACCTGTGTGAGGGCGGCGGAGGCTACCGAATCCTTCTAGTCAACACGCGGGGAGTAGACTAAAGCCTACCATGGGGTTAAACGCCCGGTGAGCCGTCTTTCCTGGGGATGGAGCAATAGACTCCAAGATCATAAAGCCGCCTTGCTTTATACTGTATATATGCGGACATGGAGGAGAAGACAAAGCCCCGCTGGTTTAGATAGCGACGGATCAATATGAGAAGATTCTCAGAGCTTCTCTCTTCTTAAGGAGCGCACCACACGTGGCACATTAGCTTTGAAGGACTTGTTGATGTAAAATCTTAAAGGACCCTTGACCCCAGCACCGAAATACTCCATCCGCACTCCACAGCATCAACCACTATGGGTTCCATTTCAAGAGGAAGCAGATGCTTATCTGAAAATAAAAAGACGGTGGTCTATTCTCTACTGAATATAACAAAGAAATGTTTGAAAACAATAGGCTGTGTCCCCCGTAATGCTAAAGAGATGACTCTGCTGACCCCATCCTGTAATGCTAAAGAGATGACTCTGCTGACACCATCCTGTAATGCTAAAGAGATGACTCTGCTGACACCATCCTGTAATGCTAAAGAGATGACTCTGCTGACACCATCCTGTAATGCTAAAGAGATGACTCTGCTGACACCATCCTGTAATGCTAAAGAGATGACTCTGCTGACCCCATCCTCTGAAGCTAAAGAGATGACTCTGCTGACCCCATCCTGTAATGCTAAAGAGATGACTCTGCTGACCCCGTCCTGTAATGCTAAAGAGATGACTCTGCTGACCCCATCCTCTGAAGCTAAATAGATGACTCTGCTGACCCCGTCATCTAATGCTAAATAGATGACTCTGCTGACCCCGTCATCTAATGCTAAATAGATGACTCTGCTGACCCCGTCCTCTGAAGCTAAAGAGATGACTCTGCTGACCCAGTCATCTAATGCTAAAGAGATGACTCTGCTGACACCATCCTGTAATGCTAAAGAGAGGACTCTGCTGACACCATCCTGTAATGCTAAAGAGATGACTCTGCTGACCCCATCCTGTAATGCTAAAGAGATGACTCTGCTGACCCCATCCTCTGAAGCTAAAGAGATGACTCTGCTGACCCCGTCATCTAATGCTAAATAGATGACTCTGCTGACCCCGTCCTCTGAAGCTAAAGAGATGACTCTGCTGACCCAGTCATCTAATGCTAAAGAGATGACTCTGCTGACACCATCCTGTAATGCTAAAGAGATGACTCTGCTGACACCATCCTGTAATGCTAAAGAGATGACTCTGCTGACACCATCCTGTAATGCTAAAGAGATGACTCTGCTGACCCCATCCTCTGAAGCTAAAGAGATGACTCTGCTGACCCCATCCTGTAATGCTAAAGAGATGACTCTGCTGACCCCGTCCTGTAATGCTAAAGAGATGACTCTGCTGACCCCATCCTCTGAAGCTAAATAGATGACTCTGCTGACCCCGTCATCTAATGCTAAATAGATGACTCTGCTGACCCCGTCATCTAATGCTAAATAGATGACTCTGCTGACCCCGTCCTCTGAAGCTAAAGAGATGACTCTGCTGACCCAGTCATCTAATGCTAAAGAGATGACTCTGCTGACACCATCCTGTAATGCTAAAGAGAGGACTCTGCTGACACCATCCTGTAATGCTAAAGAGATGACTCTGCTGACCCCATCCTGTAATGCTAAAGAGATGACTCTGCTGACCCCATCCTCTGAAGCTAAAGAGATGACTCTGCTGACCCCGTCATCTAATGCTAAAGAGATGACTCTGCTGACCCCATCCTGTAATGCTAAAGAGATGACTCTGCTGACCCCATCCTCTGAAGCTAAAGAGATGACTCTGCTGACCCCGTCATCTAATGCTAAAGAGATGACTCTGCTGACCCCGTCCTCTGAAGCTAAAGAGATGACTCTGCTGACCCCATCCTGTAATGCTAAAGAAATGACTCTGCTGACACCATCCTGTAATGCTAAAGAGATGTCTCTGCTGACCCCGTCCTCTGAAGCTAAAGAGATGACTCTGCTGACTCCATCCTCTAATGATAATGAGATGACTGATGAACATACCATCTAATAATAATAATAATGAGATGACTCTGCCAGCCTCATGTCTATACCAACTAATGAGAATGAAATGGCTCTGCTCATATGTCCCAGTATATACAGCAAAGCTGACCAGTGAGCTGCAGAAGACAGGAATCTTCTTGCGCCTTCTCTGGTGTCCACGGCTTTTTTCTGCACATTGATTGTACCGTGGACATTGATCCCCCACCGCTCATGAAGAATCCCACATCATCATACGGGTCCCCGGATTAGGAAATAATCTGGGCCCAGCCATGCTGTGGGGAGACCTTTGTGGTGCTCCCAGTCGCAGTGGGTCCCTATACTACAGAAGTGGGGAAGACTCCCGCCATGGAGAGGAGGCGCGAGGTACCATATTACTCTCTGGCCCAGCTGCCCCTCTAGTACAGGGATCGGTCAGCCCAGTGCCTAATGGCCTGTCCCATGGAGGGCCCCTCTATTACTGCAATGTGCTTTCATGCTTGGCAGTATACAGGCTTTTATGTCTCCTTTAACGAATTGGCGCCTCGGTTCTGGCGGACAGAGCGGCGAGCGTTTATTAAGTCGTCAAATTCTGCACAAAAAGAGCCGCCGAAAATGAACAATAAAAAGGGCACAAAACACATTTTATAACCTCAAGACGTCGTAATGGAATATTCTCCATCCGGACATTTTTATGGACAGTCTCAGATTCATAGAATATTCTCCGGAGATGACGCGCGGGGTCTCACGGACGTTATATATGGAGGGCTCAATCATTTATACGCATTATAATCCCCGGGTTATCAAGCTTGCTGATTGTTTTCTAGGTCTGCCAACCGTGGGCCTGCCTGGCAGCAGAGTGCCGATGCACCATGGTCCCTCTATGGGCAACCAGCAGGATTGGAACTGCAGCTCTGGGTGTAACTGGAGCATTAGAATTGTGAATGCGAGTGCAACAGTAGATTTGGTTGTGAGTAGAGGATTAGGGGGTGAACACATCCCTAGATGTAACTGGAACACTAGAAGTGTAAATACCTCTTTGAATGTGAGCGGAGCATTAGAATAGTGAATTTGGCTTTGGATGGAGGTGGAATATTTGTAAAATATTCAATGCAGCTCTGGCTGTAATTGGATCATTAGTATTTGTGAATGCAGCTCCATGTGTGAAAGAAGTATTAGTGTTGTGAGTGCAGAGGGAACCGGCTTGTTCTAACCGCGAACGCAGCTCTGGGAGTGATTGACATATTAGAATTGTGAATGCAGCTTTGGATATAAGTGGAGTATTAAATACTGAATGCAGCTCTGGATATAACTGGAGTATCAAATACTGAATGCAGCTCTGGATATAACTGGGGCATTAGAACTAGGAATTCAGCTCTGGATGTGATTGGAGTATTCAGAACACAGCTCCGGTTGCGGTTGACAGAATTATGAATGTAGTTCTGGATATGAATAGTATATTAGAAAGGTAAATGCAGCTCTAGATGGCATTGGAGTATTAGAACTGTAAATGCAGCTCTGCATATCACTGGAGTATTAGATCTGTGAATGCAGCTCTGTGTGGGAATAGAGTATTAGAACTGTAAATGCAGCTCTGCATATCACTGGAGTATAAGATCTGTGAATGCAGCTCTAGGAGGGAATGGAGTATTAGAACTGTGAATGCAGCTCTGCATATAACTGGAGCATTAGATCTGTGAATGCAGCTCTGGGTGGAAATGGAGCATTAGAACAGTGAATGCAGCTCTGGGTGGGAACAGAGTATTAGAACTGTAAATGCAGATCTGCATATCACTGGAGTATTAGATCTGTGAGTGCAGCTCTGGGTGGGAATGGAGCATTAGAACAGTGAATGCAGCTCGGCATATCACTGGAGTATTAGATCTGTGAGTGCAGCTCTGGGTGGGAACGGAGCATTGGAGCAGTGAATGCAGCTCTGTTGGATGCGAGTAGTAGACATGGCATAAATTTACATAAGTTTAGAAAAGTCTACTCCAAAGAACTCAGCCTGACAAGCAGGTGGGACATGAGACCAACTACATAATAAGTCCAAGACTACAACCCTCATCATTCTCGCTGCAGGAGGAATCAACCAGACCCCGCTCTTGGGACCAGTTCCTGACAGTGGTTCTCTTCTTCCATGTACAGAACAATCCCTCTCATCGTCTCAGGGACCCGGAATCCAATAACGCAGAGAATTCTCCGCAGGTTCAAAGCCCAGAGAATAATCCCGACAGAAAATCCCTTTAAAGCAAGCGGCAATCATCGCTCTTCAGGGAGCTCAGCCCGAATTAGGCAATAATCCCCTAAACTTCTACTTCCACCATAAAAATATGATTAGATGTTATGGCGTTATCCGCTTTCTGCGCGCCCCAATATAAAAACAACCCCTCCCCATCTGCGAGTCCTGTCCCATCTGGTCTCCGCGTCCTAAGAGTCCACGGAGGGGTCAGAGACGCTGTATCTATAGGGGGCGTCATCGCTGGCGACACAACCCTAAACCAGTCCAGGAGACCAAGTGACCTTCACATATTATCAGCCCAGGATCTCCAGGCCTATACATGAAGAGTTCTGCAAAATTCTAGTAGACTTTGGGTTTCAATAACTCCCCAAGATCTCTGCTTGCTGTCAGAAATTGAGAATACTTCCATTCAGAGGCAGTAAACCTGCACATAGCTCCTCCTGCCGTCAGCAGAGAAGTGGATACATTGTATCCAGTGTAGACAATGCTCTGAGCCCAGACTGATACATTGTAACAATGTAGCCTTCCTATTTATCCAGCAGCTGTTACAGAGCATTGTGTAGACTGGATACAATGTAACGACCCCTCAGCTGACAGCAGGAAAAGCCATGTACAAGTTCACTGCCTCTAAATGTAAAGCAGTGTTGTGATTCGCTGACAACAAGCAGTTATCTTGAAAATAGTGAGGAACTGAAGCATATAAAGTTGTAGAACTTTTCAGCATACAATGAAAAAACATCATTTACATCAACATTTTAATGAGAAAGATTGAACTTTGTTCAGTCCACTTACAGGTCCAGATTCCTCGGGGGTCTCCAGGACTGACTGGACAACACAAGGCCGGTCCCTAAACTACATCCTCATCATCTTCACACGTCGGTTACAAGCCTTGTACTTCTATTGATCCACATGTCCTCACAGATCTTCATGTTTCTGCAGCTTTACATGTTCCTCCTCATCAACTTCCCCTCGATCTATCGAGGAACTCAGCAACATCTGAAAGTCTCCTGCTACTACTGACCTCATCATCCTCAATAGATACGAGCCAGTCCATTATCTCATCAGAAAACGTGAAGTGAATGTAGAAATATTACATAGACAAGAATCTAATATCAGCTCTAAGAACAGAGCGAAAATAACCCCCAAAACGTGAATTCAAAGAGAAAGATAATCGTCACAAAATATACAGTTCGGTCCATATATATTTGGCTTTTTATTACCTGTTTACTAAAATATATTCAAGTTATAGTTATATAACGGACATAAGGTCCAGACTTTGGGCTTTCATTTGAGGGTATCCACATTAAATTGGATGAAGGGTTTCGTCCTCGTACTTCCGTTCTGCAAAAAGATAGGACATGTTCTATCTTTTTGCGGAACGGGCGGACCTATTAAAGTGAATGGGTCCGCGATCCGCTGCGGCTGCCCCACGGTCAGTGTTCGTGCAGCTCATATCTGATTTGTTGCTATGGGCAACTAAGCCAGTTCTACTTTACACCAGTTTGATAAATCTCCCCCACACGGTCTGGGGCCCCATGATGTCTGTGCATTGAGGCAGACAGACATTCTTCATGTTGTAAGTCTCTTTCACATGAGCGAGTTCTCCGCGCGGGTGCAATGCATGATATGAACGCATTGCGCCCGCACGGAATCCGGACCCATTGTGCACATGAGCGTTGGTTTTCACGCATCACTTTTGCGTTGCGTGAAAATCGCAGCATGTTATATATTCTGCGATTTCCACGCAACGCTAGCCCCATAAAAGTGAATGGAACTGCATGAAAATCGCAACTGCAAGCAAGTGCGGATGCAATGCGCTTTTCACGGATGGTTGCAAAGGGATGTTGTTTGTAAACCTTCAGTTTTTTATCAAGCGCGTACAAAATGCATTTAATCGCATTGCACCCACACGATAAAAACGGAACAACTGAACGCAAACAAAACTGAATAGATTTGCTTGCGAAATTGCGCACATTTTCACTGAATGCATCCGCAACTCATCTGGACCCAATCCGGACACGCTCGTCTTCAAGGGGCCTTAGAGGTGGTAGAATGGGGAGAATGCCTATAAGAATAAATATCAGCTGCCTGAAACAATTATATAATCCACAACATAAACCAAATATCATTATAGAAGACGTTTAGCTTAATAATGCAACTTAAGCAAGATGACTGGATCCATTCATCGTCTGATGGTTCAGAAATCTTACTAATACAGCACAAAATATATTAAAAAGAAAAAACTGCTCCTATGTACAAGAATATAACTACTATAATACTGCTCCTATGTACAAGAATATAACTACTATAATACTGCTCCTATGTACAAGAATATAACTACTATAATACTGCTCCTATGTACAGGAATATAACTACTATAATACTGCTCCTATGTACAAGAATATAACTGCTATAATACTGCTCCTATGTACAGGAATATAACTACTATAATACTGCTCCTATGTACAAGAATATAACTACTATAATACTGCCTCCTATGTACAAGAATATAACTACTGTAATACTGCTCCTATGTACAAGAATATAACTACTATAATACTTCTCCTATGTACAGGAATATAACTACTATAATACTGCTCCTATGTACAAGAATATAACTACTATAATACTGCTCCTATGTACAAGAATATAACTACTATAATACTGCTCCTATGTACAAGAATATAACTACTATAATACTGCCTCCTATGTACAAGAATATAACTACTATAATACTGCTCCTATGTACAAGAATATAACTACTATTATACTGCTACTATGTACAAGAATATAACTACTATAATACTGCCTCCTATGTACAAGGATATAACTACTATAATACCGCTACTATGTACAAGAATATAACTACTATAATACCGCTCCTATGTACAGGAATATAACTACTATAATACTGCTCCTATGTACAAGAATATAACTACTATAATACTGCTCCTATGTACAAGAATATAACTACTATAATACTGCCTCCTATGTACAAGGATATAACTACTATAATACTGCTCCTATGTACAAGAATATAACTACTATAATACTGCTCCTATGTACAAGAATATAACTACTATAATACTGCTCCTATGTACAAGAATATAACTACTATAATACTGCTCCTCTGTACAAGAATATAACTACTATAATACTGCTCCTCTGTACAAGAATATAACTACTATAATACTGCCTCCTATGTACAAGAATATAACTACTATAATACTGCCTCCTATGTACAAGAATATAACTACTATAATACTGCTCCTATGTACAAGAATATAACTACTATACTACTGCTCCTCTGTACAAGAATATAACTACTATAATACTGCTCCTATGTACAAGAATATAACTGCTATAATACTGCTCCTTTGTGACAACTCTCGCTATGTGCAGTTAGATGTTTTTGCTCTGGTGTTTGGCGGTTTTCTCCGTCGCTTCCCTTGGTACATTCGGCAGGGGTTTGGCGGCATATATTACACTTCTTATCAGCAGGGCTGCGGTCGGATGTCTGTAAATGATGCCGCCCGTCTGATGTATTGATATGGGGGAGCGTTTTGTTCCTGATTAAACCATCACCCCCACACCGGGCGTGGAGACGAGCGGCGAGCGGACAGGGTATTAATGTCTTCTGGAGAGATTCCCGGGGAATTAGCGGAGAGTGGGAGGGGCTGTGACACCCGGCTGATGGATGCTCGCTCTGGGCAGAAAGTAACATGTCACCGGCGGAATGTGAGGAGCGTGGGTAATGGCCTGTGAGGGGCGGGGGGTGCTCTCGCCCTTCAGCCGGCAGATTAAATGTCCGACATCTCGCCAGCCGTGTCCCTGGACGTTGTGCATTCATTCCTCAGCAGAAGAAGAGCCGATCGGGTGATGGGGCGTCCGTGACCCTGGCGGGCGTTACCACCCATTTTCTTCTGCATCTCTGATTCTTAATTTTCAGGAGAAGCGAGGTCTGAACTATAAGGTGAGGAACCATTCTCTTCCCCTTTTACTGGGAACAGTGATGTCACCACTTCTGGTGCGATGATGTCACTAAGTGGGGCTTCCTTCCAGGACGTATGGAGGAAGGGGTGAGCATGGGGCGTGGCCCGGATGGTCCTTATACAGTGCCCCCACACGGTAGGAGAATGGGCGTGTAAGATTACAAATACGACAATCCTGGTCCGTGCACATGAATCATGTTTCGATCCTGAAAGGGGAGAGGCTTTGTAAGTAGGGGTGTGGCCTATTATTTTTAGGCGGGCCTTCTGCTATGTTTTATCATGGGAATGGAGAACAACGTACAAGCTGATTGGGCTCTGGCTGATGGGATTTCGCCTCCATGTCAGTATTTACTACGTTTCTGGAATTCTATTCATGAACCAGGAGGCTCTGGATAAATTAATCTACAGGTTTGTAATAGAAGGGGGGGGGGGGGCGTCGGGGGAGTCCTCGGCCCCTCTCCTGTGACTGTTCCGTGTGCTGGGCGTTCATGTGACATGGCGCACATTATACCCAGAGTCACGGGGCTCTGAGCCTCGCCGTCCTCTGAGAGGAGCGCTTCCCGCGAGCCGCCGTCTCATCGCTGACAATCCTCCGATCTGATAAGAGCAGTCATCGCCATTGTGCGCTAATTAACGCTCGTCCTTGTGGGACCTCGTTAACCTTTACATCCGGCATCAGCGGCTGGAGCAGCGCGCCGCCAGGTGGAGCGCGGGGAACACTGAGGGCGCTCGACCATGGAGCACGCGCTCATTAACGTATTAACCGTTTACAGAGAATAGAATCAAGAATAAACTGATAAAGTCTGGACGTAACGAACAGCGGAGGGGGCGTCAGGCTCCGATCCTGAGGATGAAGGGCCACGCCGTTTGTAACCCTTTAATGGGGCATCATAATTGTTAAAGGGGACTTCGTTTGTTTAGTCCTGATATCCGCAGTATCATCAATATCTGATCGGTGGGGGTTCGGCGCCCAGCACCACCACCGATCAGAAGAGGCCAGTGCCGTACATTGGTGGCCATGTCCGGTACTGCAGCCAAGGTCATGTGACTGATGACTGTGACATCCCTCGACTAGAAGTGGCTGCAGCACTCACCGGAGACCCGCGGAGCCTTCAAACTGTTGATCGGCGGGGGTCCCGGGAGGCAAACTTCCAGCAATCAGATAATGATGACCTATCCTGAGGACAGGCTATCACTGCTGTACTCTCGGAGTACCCCTTTAAGGCGGCCATATATACTGGAGGAAATGCCAGCTGAATCCGCAGACCAGAAGACCTTCTATTGGTGTAGAGAGATGGTGCAGGAAGAAGAGCCGTGTCCCCCGGGCTCAGAGCCCACCGAGCCTCTCCATTGCCATGCTGCTACCCGTCTCGATGAGTGGAAAGTTTCTTTATACAAAGCATCAGGGTGGTGCCCATAGGGGCCCAGAGGTTCCTACTCTTACCAGTCCCTGGTTCCTGAGGGCCACATTAGAAGACACCAGTAATAGGACATGCACATGAGAACCTGTTGCAGATTTGACTGTTGGGCCGGTGTGATTCAGTGGAAGACTGTGTGAAATGGTAGACGTCCTAGAGATGCCAAGTCATTTCCCCGGATGACATGAAGAGGTCAGTGGCCAACCTGAGTACAGAGACCACCACTGATACCACAGGGTCGGAGCACAATCAGCACCGCATCCCCATAATTCTCCAAGCAGTCCCAAAAGGTCTGGCCCGTTAATACTGAACCGGTCCAGGGGTGTACTGATATATGGGGCAGAGAGCAGTCACACCTGCACCCTGGTACATTAGGGGTCACATAACTGGATCGCTGTAGGTGGGGGACTTGGTACAACCTTAGGGCTTCAAGATACCACTCAGGACGTGTCTCGTGAAAGGAAACCCTGTTAAGAAGATAACATTGGAGCTAAAGTATGAAGTAGGACCCACCTCCCTGATGTCTAGAACAAAGGGGCCTGAGACTAGACTGCGGTACTCAATAAAGGACATTGAAGCTCAATAATGCTCTATGACACTCAATGATGGACTGTGGAGCTCAATAATGGACTGTGGAGCTCAATAATGATCTATGACACTCAATAATGGACTGTGGAGCTCAATAATGATCTATGACACTCAATAATGGACTGTGGAGCTCAATAATGATCTATGACACTCAATGATGGACTGTGGAGCTCAATAATGGACTGTGGAGCTCAATAATGGACTGTGGAGCTCAATAATGATCTATGACGCTCAGTGCTGGACTGTGGAGCTCAATAATGGACTGTGGAGCTCAATAATGATCTATGACGCTCAGTGCTGGACTGTGGAGCTCAATAATGGACTGTGGAGCTCAATAATGATCTATGACACTCAATGATGGACTGTGGAGCTCAGTAATGGACTGTGGAGCTCAATAATGATCTATGACACTCAATAAAGGACATTGCAGCTCAATAATAATGTATGACACTCAATAATGGACCGGGGAGCTCAATAATGATCTATGACACTCAGTGCTGGACTGTGGAGCTCAATAATGATCTATGACACTCAGTGCTGGACTGTGGAGCTCAATAATGGACTGTGGAGCTCAATAATGAACTAAGACACTCAAGGATTGTCTGTGGAGCTCAATAATGGACTGAAGAGCTCAATAATGATCTAAGACACTCAATAATGGACTGTGGAGCTCAGTAACGGACTGTGGAGGTCAACAATGGACTGTGGTGCTCAAAGCATTTAATAATGGACTGTGGAGGTCAACAATGGACTGTGGTGCTCAAAGCATTTAATAATGGACTGTGGTGCTAAATCATGGAGGACTTCCCTCAAGCATTGTGATGAAAAGTCTGGGGGCACCGACGAGAGCTTCCCCCTAGTGTCCTTGCTCAATGACCCCACCTCTAGTATCTTCTGATGCAGATCAGGACCAGAAAGGACAATATTATTTCTGCACATTACATTTCGGTTGGCGAGTACACCCTGTTTTTTTTTCTTTACCTAGGATGTGTTTATTGGTGTGATTTATGAGGCGCGGGCGCTGGGGAGAGAGGCTTGGCATTCTCCATAAATCTAGAGTTACAGTAGAGCGCGGAGCCACCACTGAGCAGGTGAGAGGAGCCCTGGCGGTCTGCAGTCCCCATCTGCCGCCTGTGCCGTGTGGTAAAACCGAAACAATGGGATCATCTACGGGGGAATTTATGTCAGCAGATAAGTGCGGTGACAGCGTCGGGAGATTTACGGCTATTATATTCATGAGATGAGAGGCATATGGATAGATACATGGCATGGGGGGGTGGGTGTCTTGTTAACCACGTAAAGGCCGGTAAAGAAATGCAACATGGGTAACATACCAAAGATTCTAGGAGATTTGGGTCTTGCATGGAACCGATGTTCAGTCTGTCTGAGGCATGAGGTATCTGGTGCCTCATTTAACTTCTACTGGGCTTCACCCTGTGGTAATGACTTCTCTGACCGGTGGCATACACACGTGTTCCCAGAGCATTGCATGATCCTATCAGAGTCCGGACGAGGTCATAGGATGAGGCCCCTTTACAATTAGGAGAGGATCTTGAGAGGTACTGGTTTTGCTTATGGAGACCCAACTGTAAGACACAGGCAATGCTCTCTGGGAAAAAAATATGCAAATTAAGTCTTTTTCAGTAGCCACCTATAGGTGGCAGTAGAGGCAAGAGTCTTCCTTCTGGAGGAGAGCCGATCTGCACACAAGTAGGAAGGAGACAGAAGTGACGCTGGCGGCGCCAAAAAGTGACAAAGACAAAAGTCAATCCAAATACTGAGAATGGCGCCTGATACCGCTCCCTGGTAACTACGGTCTCTGGGGGGGGGGGGGGGGGGCTACGGTTGGGCCCCGAGTTTTTCCTGCACCCCCTTCTCTGAGAAATGGAAGAACTTTGGCGTTTCAGGATCATTGAAAATGACGTGTAGATCAGAGAAATTGATACAATGTTTCCGTGCAGGTAAAATGTATCAAACCAGAAGCTCGCTCCCCGCCACCGCTGCATCTCCTGGGGGGGGGGCCAATAGCAGGTCGCACCCGGAGATGCAGCGGCGGCCGTGCAGACATCAGGCGCGACACGGGAAGCGGGGTAAGTATGATCAGTATAAGGGGCCCGGGCCTTGTAGATGTTGGATAACCCCTTTAAAGAGGATTGCCTACACTGACACTATGCAACAAAAACTCTGCAGTGAGAAGTATGTATTAGATCCGAAAAAAGGTTTTCCCGTTTCTAACAGGAAGCAGAGATCTTAAAAAACAGTGAAGAAATGATGCATAAAGTTGCAGAAGGTTTCATTACTCCGCCATGTAGTGCGCCACTGCCAGGATTTATACACGATGGCGGTGGTGATCCGAGACGACGCTGCACGGAATACCACAGTATAACCATGGGACGAAACCTCAGCAAATCGGTCAGTGGAGAGAAGATAAGCGGCGGGATCAGCGGTGACACCAGGATCACAGCCGCTCACTACGACTCGCGCCGCCGCCAATCTCTCCGGGTAATGGAGCACAATGGACGTGCGTCTGTGAAGCTTAGCGTTTAGGACTCCAGAATTTAGAAGTAAAATGAAGAATCCATTTATCCTCCATTAATCCCCCTGGCGGGAGCGGCTGTGAATAATAGGAGAGGGGATTAGGCGGTATAAATAAATGTTCTTAATAGAGATCAGCGCCTCCGTATAAAAGGAGAGAGTAAAGTGCGCAAAATGATTCCGAGCGGACGGTAACTGCGTGCAGAATTATACTGGGAAGTTAGTGAACCCCCACAGGTCCTGGCGGTATTATTTACTCCCATCAGTTACAACCTCCGTATCATACTGACTCCAGTCACCTCCAGAGCTGCACTCAACGTTTTCTGGCGTCTGTTTTCCGCTCATGTCTCATCACATATTGCACTCCGTAGTGTTCCGTTCCGCATCTCCGGATTTGCGGACCCATTCAAGTCAATGGGTTCGCAAACACGAAACGGCGCATATATACGGTCCGCAATATGGCAACGGGACACCTAAGTTCGTGTGCAGGAGGCCAGAGAGAAAGAAGGAAGCAAACAGGAATTTGAAGGCAGCTTTGGATGTGACAGGAGCATATCATGTGATCTCTGTCCTTAGGGTTAAACAAGGTTTCGCGGTTCCATAGTTTGGTCGTCATGTCCTGGTGGGGGTTACGCGGACTTTGGGGCGTCCTTGCCTCGGTGACAACCAAAGCTGCTCCGTACATTAGCATTCTCTGTGTGGCTGACTGTGACGAAGGATTCCTGACAACGCCATTAACAGGCTCCGCAGACGGGGGACGTATGAAATATAAATGGGGGCTGAGGCTTTGAAGCCGCCACCTACGAGCGCCCGTTATCCGCCTCCTCAATAATTGACCGGAGACAAAGGTTTGAGCAGATAATTGCGGATAGAAGAGGCTCCATGTATAATGTATCACAGAGGCCCCGCCCCCTGCGACAATCAGACGAGCGGGACAATATTTATTCATCAGAGGACTTAAAGCGATACAGGCCCGCAATGGAGACGATCGGCCCTCCGATCACAGCGCCAGCGAGCAAAAATACAATGTCGCAACCGATTCCATTCCACTTTTTTGTCAGAATTATAGACAATTGTATCCAGTCGTGCAGAGCCGAGCCTGTCAACGCTAGCAGAGGCGAGTGTGCTAGGAGACGTATTAGAGATGGGTGATGCTGGGGATAGCAGAGTGGAGTTGGTGAGCGGGGGCAGGGCTCGGCGTACCTGGAGCAGTGGTGTACAACAGAGCAGAGGAGGCGCTTGTGGTCAGAGTACTCCGCGTATCCTGGGTCAGTGTATTCGGGGGAGGGTCAGGGTATTCACTGTCCTGTCCCCGAATACCCTGACCTGCCCCCAAATATGCTGACCCAACCCTGAATACACTGCCCCTCCCCCGGATACACTGACCTGTCCCTATATTCAGGGGAGGAGGAGTATATTCAGGGGTGGGTCATTGTGTTTATGAGTGGGTCTCTATATTCAGGGGTGGGTCACTATATTCGGGGGTGGGTGTCACGGTCATATTGGTGTTTAACCGTGACGCGGTTGCAGTGCAGACTCGTTGTTTGTGGCAACAATGTAGTTTGTGGTTTGCATGTGCACCCTCCCTTTAAGTTGTGTCTCCCTGCCGTGTGGTGTGCGTTGGGTTAATATCCTGACTTGGTTAGATCAGGGTGTGGTCTCTTCTTGCTATTTAGCCTTTGCTTGTAGCTTGGAGTTTAGTTGTGCACTAGCCTTGTTGTGGGCTGGAAGCTATGCTCCATTCTGTGGCTATGCCATCTGCCCAGTCTTTGAGGGCCACCTTGTTGGACATGGAGGTCCTTGCCTATGTCTACCCTTCCCCATTGTTGTTATGTGTGGTGTTGCACTTATGGGTTGATGTTTGTCTAGTTGTTTGTTCCATGTGTGGTTGATCCCGCATGGTTGCTAGACATGTCCTGTTTGTTGTACCTCCGGAAGGGGTTCCCTGGGGTTCCCCAGAGGGGGAACTACAAGACAGCAAGCTGTGGCGTCCGGTAAGTGATCTTGTTGTTCTGTTGTCTGTGGTCATCTGTCCACAGGATACTTACATGACATTCAGTTGTTGCTTGCTGTCTCCTCCTTGTTACTAGGCCTGTGGGAGACTCCAATTTATCCGTGTCGTGGATGAATCGGCCGTCTCTTATTCCTGACTTCCATATTGCAGGGACCGATGGGGTCAGTAGGGCCCAGGTTTGAGAGTATAAACCCCCCTACCATCGAGGGCGGCTCATACAGTCAGGAGGTCAGGGATAGGATGGTGATAGGAGGTGTCCTTCTCCCTTATCCTGGCTTCCAGGCCTAG
The DNA here is from genome assembly GCF_014858855.1 of Bufo gargarizans. NCBI lineage: Eukaryota > Metazoa > Chordata > Amphibia > Anura > Bufonidae > Bufo > Bufo gargarizans. Next base: position 52,194 of record NW_025334073.1, on the reverse strand, counting down.
TGGCTTTCCTTCATTTCAGACTTTGGATGGTGGGGAGTTTCCCCCACTCTCCGCCGTGACAGTGGGTCAGCGTACTCGGGGGGTCAGCGTACTCGGGGAGCCAGCGTACTCGGGGGTCGGGGAGCCAGCGTACTCGGGGGTCGGGGAGCCAGCGTACTCGGGGGTCGGGGAGCCAGCGTACTCGGGGGTCGGGGAGCCAGCGTACTCGGGGGTCGGGGAGCCAGCGTACTCGGGGGTCGGGGAGCCAGCGTACTCGGGGGTCGGGGGGTCAGCGTACTCGGGGGTCGGGGGGTCAGCGTACTCGGGGGTCGGGGGGTCAGCGTACTCGGGGGTCGGGGGGTCAGCGTACTCGGGGGTCGGGGGGTCAGCGTACTCGGGGGTCGGGGGGTCAGCGTACTGGGGGTCAGCATACTCGGGGGTCGGGGAGTCAGCGTACTCGGGGTCAGCGTACTCGGGGAGGGGGGGGGGGGGTTCTCGGCCTAGTTGTCTGGGGAGGCCATGCAGAGGAAATAGGTATATCTGGTTACAGTGCAGGGATATTGAATCGCTTACTGGAAATCCTCTTAAGCAGTCACTTGTCTTGGAGCATTAGAGTGTCAGCTCCTAAGAACAGCAGTGACCCGGGGATGAATGAGACGATTCACTCACGGCTCTTGTCGGGGGTTACAGGCAGAGATTTATGGTGTGACCCCACTGGGTCGGGACAGGAGGATCAGACAATGGCTGTTGAATGTCCCTCGGATCCTGGGTGGTCTCTGCGTCCGGTGGAGTATCCCACCCCAGCAGCTCATAACAAACCCCCATTGTCCGCCGCCCCAGAGTTCCCTGCTCCGTCCCGTGTCCTGCCCTCAGTCAGCTTTTATCTAAGAATTTCCCTCTTAGTGGGTGAACATCAGAGTCATCATATCGAACACAAGGGGGATTATACTGCAGTCCCATGTAAGGATGGGTGCAGCTGCCGTAGCAGAGTGTTAACTCTGTGATGGTACATGGGTATATTTACTGGGGGGGGGGGGGGCACAAAGTAATATAATTCCTACACTTGTCTGCTCAGCATCAGGGCCGAGTCTGTCTCCTGGTACAGCCTATGGCGGCTTTATGATGTGTTACCTGCAGGGTTACATAGGACTGCAGGTAAGTCTACTGGTGCATACTGTTACTTTGAAGACACTAAACAGCTTCCTATAAACATGCACTGGATTAAAAGAAAAACCTTCAGAAATCCTTCTAGAATGCAATTTTTTCCAAGCACAGCGCCACCCATGGTATAGAGGCAGTGCTTGGTATTGCAGCTCAGCAATATTGACTTGAATGGGGCTGAGCCGCACCGAGGCCACGTGACTGATGTATGATGATGTCACTGGCCTAGGAAGATGCCGCGGCCTCTGGTCGTCAGGGGTCCCGGATGTCGCACCCCTGCAGATCTGATGCCCTATCCTAAGGATCCCATAAATATCTTTTCTTGGATAACCCCTTAAAGGGGCAGACTTACCAACCCTGTAGACGGTGGTCCGCGCCTGCACCAGACTGATCACAGGGGTCCCCGCTGACGATATTGTGGAGCTCTGTAACTATTGGCTAGCTTTACCTGAATCTGAATTATACACTAGAATTGTGGCGCAGAAATGACGCATCTGAGGCCACGCCCCTTTCTCACGCAAGTTGTCAAAAACGCACAAACCTCGGTTCTGCCAAATTGACACTTTTTAGACAGACGCTCAGCGCGGACACATTGGTAAATCTGGGTCAAAGTCTTCTAGAAGGTGGAAGGACTGGACGTCTGGGTGGCATTAACCATTTACGAGGCGCCAAATGATTTTCTGCTTAGGAGTGTAATTCCCCTGTCAGCCTGAAGAGGTCACTGCTGTAAAGGGCAGGAGCCGGATCTTCCATCGCAGCGACGTCCCCGTCCTCATCCTCCACAGTTCTGGAGACCGGCTCTGGGCATCGGCTCATGTGGAGGGGATCTCCCGGATATTATACCGGAGATTATAGAGTATTACAGTCCAGCAGCCCTGCACCTGAGCATATATAACAGTATCACTGATCTATACCTCATCAGTATCCTGGAGTATTATAGAGTATTACAGAGCAGCAGCCCTGCACCTGGGCATATATAACAGTATCACTGATCTATACCCCATCAGTATCCTGGAGTATTATAGAGTATTACAGTCCGGAAGAGCACCTTCTGCCCCGTGGGATAATACAGTGCGGTATATGGGGACACGAGGAGAATGGCGCACCTACCGGGTCCTGAGACAATACAATGCGCACTAGAGGGTAGGTCGCCAGAATATCAGAGACTAGAACGTGGGGCAGGATCATTATACTTTATTACATTACAGTTCTACTTCGGCTTCTATACAGTCACCTGCTGCATGTCCAAAATGTATATAGTATACAGTCCGGTGCAGTATACAGTCTAGTGAGGTATATAGTATACAGACCGGTGCAGTATACAGCATACAGTATATACAGTCTAGTGAGGTATATAGTATATACAGTCTAGTGAGGTATATAGTATACAGACCGGTGCAGTATACAGTATATACAGTCTAGTGAGGAATACAGCATACAGTCCGTTGCAGTATACAGCATACAATATATACAGTCTAGTGAGGTATATAGTATACAGTCCGGTGCAGTATACAGTCTAGTGAGGTATATAGTATACAGTCCGGTGCAGCATACAGTATATACAGTCTAGTGAGGAATACAGTATATACAGACCAGTGCAGTATACAGCATACAGTATATACAGTCTAGTGAGGTATATAGTATACAGACCAGTGCAGTATATACTACAGAACACTGCACAGTAGACTGTAGTATAAAACTGGACTGTAGATTATAAGTTATTACACTTCAGTTCCTCTACTGTCATCTGCTGCCTCCAGGGCAGTATATGATATAGCAGAGGGGAGGGTGCAGTATGGAGACTATACCGGGTGCAGTGTACGGTGCAGTATGGAGACTATACCGGGTGTAGTGTACGGTGCAGTATAGACTATACCGGGTGCAGTGTACGGTGCAGTATAGACTATACCGGGTGCAGTGTACGGTGCAGTATGGAGACTATACCGGGTGCAGTGTACGGTGCAGTATAGACTATACCGGGTGCAGTGTACGGTGCAGTATAGACTATACCGGGTGCAGTGTACGGTGCAGTAGAGACTATACCGGGTGCAGTATAGACTATACCGGGTGCAGTGTACGGTGCAGTATAGACTATACCGGGTGCAGTGTACGGTGCAGTACAGACTATACCGGGTGCAGTATAGACTATACCGGGTGCAGTGTACGGTGCAGTATAGACTATACCGGGTGCAGTGTACGGTGCAGTATAGCCTAACTCGGGTGCAGTGTACGGTGCAGTATAGACTATACCGGGTGCAGTGTACGGTGCAGTATAGACTATACCGGGTGCAGTGTACGGTGCAGTATAGACTATACCGGGTGCAGTGCACGGTGCAGTACAGACTATACCGGGTGCACTGTACGGTGCAGTACAGACTATACCGGGTGCAGTGTACGGTGCAGTATAGACTATACCGGGTGCAGTGTACGTGCAGTATAGACTATACCGGGTGCAGTGTACGGTGCAGTATAGACTATACCGGGTGCAGTGTACGGTGCAGTATAGACTATACCGGTGCAGTGTACGGTGCAGTATAGACTATACCGGGTGCAGTGTACGGTGCAGTATAGACTATACCGGGTGCAGTGTACGGTGCAGTATAGACTATACCGGGTGCAGTGTACGGTGCAGTATAGACTATACCGGGTGCAGTGTACGGTGCAGTATAGACTATACCGGGTGCAGTGTACGGTGCAGTATGAGACTATACCGGGTGCAGTGTACGGTGCAGTATGGAGACTATACCGGGTGCAGTGTACGGTGCAGTATGGAGACTATACCGAGTGCAGTGTACGGTACAGTATAGACTATACCGGGTGCAGTGTACGGTAGCAGTATGGAGACTATACCGGGTGCAGTGTACGGTGCAGTATGGAGACTATACCGGGTGCAGTGTACGGTGGCAGTATGGAGACTATACCGGGTGCAGTGTACGGTGCAGTATGTAGACTATAACCGGGTGCAGTGTACGGTGCAGTATAGACTATACCGGGTGCAGTGTACGGTGCAGTATAGACTATACCGGGTGCAGTGTACGGTGCAGTATAGACTATACCGGGTGCAGTGTACGGTGCAGTATAGACTATACCGGGTGCAGTGTACGGTGCAGTATAGACTATACCGGGTGCAGTGTACGGTGCAGTATAGACTATACCGGGTGCAGTGTACGGTGCAGTATAGACTATACCGGGTGCAGTGTACGGTGCAGTATAGACTATACCGGGTGCAGTGTACGGTGCAGTATAGACTATACCGGGTGCAGTGTACGGTGCAGTATGGAGACTATACCGGGTGCAGTGTACGGTGCAGTATAGACTATACCGGGTGCAGTGTACGGTGCAGTATGGAGACTATACCGGGTGCAGTGTACGGTGCAGTATGGAGACTATACCGGGTGCAGTGTACGGTGCAGTATGGAGACTATACCGAGTGCAGTGTACGGTACAGTATAGACTATACCGGGTGCAGTGTACGGTACAGTATGGAGACTATACCGGGTGCAGTGTACGGTGCAGTATAGACTATACCGTGTGCAGTGTACGGTGCAGTATGGAGACTATACCGGGTGCAGTGTACGGTGCAGTATAGACTATACCGGGTGCAGTGTACGGTGCAGTATAGACTATACCGGGTGCAGTGTACGGTGCAGTATAGACTATACCGGGTGCAGTGTACGGTGCAGTATGGAGACTATACCGGGTGCAGTGTACGGTGCAGTATGGAGACTATACCGGGTGCAGTGTACGGTGCAGTATAGACTATACCGGGTGCAGTGTACGGTGCAGTATAGACTATACCGGGTGCAGTGTACGGTGCAGCACAGTGTGAGGAGACAATCCCGGCTGTAGATTATAGGTTATTACAGTTCAGCTCCCGTCACCGGCTGCACAATACAGTACAGGAGAGAGAACCGCAGCGTGTGAACAGTAATTGACTGCAGGACCTACCCCAGAGCCCCCTTCCCCTGCAGAGACCCCCATGTCATCCCCGGTCACATTATCAGCTGATATCGGGGTGCAGGGGGCGAACCTCAAAATGTGCAGGAGCAGTGGGGGGGGGGGGGGCAGTGAGCTGTGCTGGGGGGGACTGGGGACTAATGGGGGGGGCAGTGAGCTGTGCTGGGGGGACTAATGGGGGGGCAGTGAGCTGTGCTGGGGACTAATTGGGGGGGGCAGTGAGCTGTGCTGGGGGGACTGGGGACAGATGGGGGGGCAGTGAGCTGTGCTGGGGGACTGGGGACTAATGGGGGGGGCAGTGAGCTGTGCTGGGGGGACTGGGGACAGATGGGGGGTATAACTATTCCTGGAGATCTATTGGCTGAGCTTGTGTGGTAACTCAGGGGGTACAAACTAATAGGAGCATTTTCTACTAGGGGGGGGGGGCACAGATCCTTCCTAGGAGGGGGCACAGGTCCTTCCTAGGGAGGGGGGGCACAGGTCCTTCCTAGGGAGGGGGGGGGGCACAGGTCCTTCCTAGGGAGGGAGGGGGGCACAGGTCCTTCCTGGGGGGGGGGAGGGGGGCACAGGTCCTTCCTAGGGAGGGAGGGGGGCACAGGTCCTTCCTGGGGGGGGGAGGGGGGCACAGGTCCTTCCTAGGGAGGGGGGGCACAGGTCCTTCCTAGGGAGGGGGGGGGCACAGGTCCTTCCTAGGGAGGGAGGGGGGCACAGGTCCTTCCTGGGGGGGGGAGGGGGGCACAGGTCCTTCCTAGGGAGGGAGGGGGGCACAGGTCCTTCCTGGGGGGGGGGGGGGCACAGATTCTTCCGGGGGGGGAGGCACAGGTCCTTCCTGGGGGGGGGGGGGCACAGGTCCTTCCTGGGGGGGGGGGGGGCACAGGTCCTTCCTAGGGAGGGAGGGGGGCACAGGTCCTTCCTGGGGGGGGGAGGGGGGCACAGGTCCTTCCTAGGGAGGGAGGGGGGCACAGGTCCTTCCTGGGGGGGGGGGGGGCACAGATTCTTCCGGGGGGGGAGGCACAGGTCCTTCCTGGGGGGGGGGGGGCACAGGTCCTTCCTGGGGGGGGGGGGGCACCCGCAGACCTTCTTACCGTAAGCGCCTTGTCCGCTGCCGGATCCGGGGAGCAGAGACAGGAGCAGAAGCCACAGGATCTCCATCATCGGGGGCCCCGGAGCTCCGCGCAGCCCCCAGCCGCATCCAGCCTGCCCTGCTGCCGGGGACGAGTGCCAGCCTCCGGGCTCACGATCCTCCGCGCCCGGCCATCAACTCCGCCAAAGTGCCGCCCGGGGGGTGCAGGGGCTGAGGATGCGGACTCACAGCGGACCCCCGGAGACCTGCTCGGAGCCGCGATCCCGCAACAAGTGTCCGCAGCTCCCGCAGCCGCTCAGGCATCCAGGACCCCGGGGCGCTGCCAGCTCCGCTCCCTGCCCGCGGGCATCACCCGGCGGCTCCAGTCATAGGAGGGGTTAATCCCAGGGAAAGGGCGCCCTTAATCCTGTGCCCCTGGAAGGGCTCCGGCAACTCAGGGGTTAAACACCTGCCAGCGGAGGGTCAGCAGGGGTTAATCCAGGGGCCCCACTGCTGCCTCTTCCTCAGATGCTGAGAAGTTCTGCTGCCTCTTCTGCTTGCTGTGCCTCTTGTACTTCCTCTGCTTGCTGTGCCTCCGGTCCCCCCTCTGTCTCCTGTACCTGCTGTACCTCCTCTGTCTGCTGTGCCTCCTCTGTCTCCTGTACCTCCTCTGCCTGCTGTGCCTCCTCCAGCCGATGTGAAGACTCTGAGCAGCAGTCACACGATGTCAGCGGAGCCGCCTCCTCCCCAAATCCCAGCTCCTCCCCCTTGGACCAATTACAGAGGCTCCAGCCCCGCCCCCTCCCCATCCAGCCCCGCCTCCTTCGCCGCCGCCGCCGCTGCAGGTGTCAGCGCCAGAGAAGCCTCAGGACACCGGGACTGAGGTCGGAGAGACTGCAGCGGCGGAGGCGGCCAGGAGGGGGCAGGGCAGAGCCCTGTGACTGCCCTGTGCCCGCTGTGACTGCCCTGTGCCCGCTGTGACTGTGCTGTGACTGCCCTGTGCCCGCTGTGACTGCCCTGTGCCCGCTGTGGCTGCCCTGTGCCCGCTGTGACTGTCCTGTGCCCGCTGTGACTGCCCTGTGCCCGCTGTGGCTGCCCTGTGCCCGCTGTGACTGTCCTGTGCCCGCTGTGGCTGTCCTGTACCCGCTGTGACTGCCCTGTGCCCGCTGTGACTGCCCTGTGCCCGCTGTGACTGCCCTGTGCCCGCTGTGGCTGCCCTGTGCCCGCTGTGACTGTCCTGTGCCCGCTGTGGCTGTCCTGTACCCGCTGTGACTGTCTGTGACTGCCCTGTGCCCGCTCTGAGTGACTGCCCTGTGTCCACTGTGACTGCCCTGTGCCCGCTGTGACTGCCCTGTACGTGCTGTGACTGCCCTGTGCCCGCTGCGACTGTCCTGTGCCCGCTGCGACTGTCCTGTGCCCGCTGTGACTGACTGCCCTGTACCCACTGTGACTGCCCTGTGCCCGCCGTGACTGCCCTGTGCCCTCTGTGGCTGTCCTGTGCCCACTGTGACTGTCTGTGACTGCCCTGTGCCCAATGTGACTGCCCTGTGCCCGCTATGACTGCCCTGTGCCTGATATGACTGCCCTGTGCCCACTCTGAGTGACTGTCCTGTGCCCAATGTGACTGCCGTGTGCCTGTTGTGACTGCCGTGTGCCTGTTGTGTGCCCACTGTGAGTGACTGCCCTGTGCCCGCTGTGACTGCCCTGTGCCCGCTGTGACTGCCCTGTGCCCGCCGTGACTGCCCTGTGCCCGCCGTGACTGCCCTGTGCCCACTGTGGCTGTCCTGTACCCGCTGTGACTGTCTTTGACTGCCCTGTGCCCAATGTGACTGCCCTGTGCCCGCTATGACTGCCCTGTGCCTGATATGACTGCCCTGTGCCCACTCTGAGTGACTGTCCTGTGCCCAATGTGACTGCCGTGTACCTGTTGTGACTGCCGTGTGCCCGCTGTGACTGCCCTGTGCCTGCTGTGACTGTCCTGTGACTGCCCTGTGCCCGCTGTGACCTCCCTGTGCCCGCTGTGACTGCCCTGTGCCCGCTGTGACTGCCCTGTGCCCGCTGCGACTGCCCTGTGCCTGCTGTGAGTGACTGTTCTGTGCCCGCTGTGACTGCCATGTGCCCGTTGTGACTGTCTGTGACTTTCCTGTGCCCGCTGTGACTGTTCTGTGCCCGCTGTGACTGTCCTGTACCCGCTGTGACTGTCCTGTGCTGCTGTGAGTGACTGTTCTATGCCCGCTGTGACTGTCCTGTGCCCGCTGTGACTGTCCTGTGCCAGGCTCCCAGCGCACAGTAGGTGTAACACTGGTGGGGGTGCGGAGCCCCATACTTTTTGCATGCCAGCAGGTACCGCACAGTCTGCACGGGCACAGTGGTGTCTTTCAGGGTTCCACAGGATTAACTGTTGCATGCCCGCTGCCTCATTGATCGGGTCAGAATGAAGTATTGTACCGTAGACACCCCCAGAATACAGGGGGGCGCTCCAGCAGCTGAGGGCCACAGGAGAATGGCTCTGCACTGTCAATGTCAGCCACTGGGGGCGGTGTTCACTCACAGCCTGATCAGAAGAAGGGGCCCCACAGAAGGTACACTGCCCTAACACAAGGGGCCCCTCACTTCACCACACAACCATGCCTGAAGGCTTCATCCAGCCCAGGACCATGAAGACCCCAGACTCTACCTGTAGAGGGCGCACAGCCATCAGTGGATTACCTGCAAATGTCCCCATTGTAGCAGTGAACGTTGTGTCCTGGCACGTAGTAAAAGTGGTCAAGATGTAGAGGAGGCAGTCAGCAAGGAGATGATGGCAGTCAGCAAGGAGATGATGGCAGTCAGCAAGGAGATGATGGCAGTCAGCAAGGAGATGATGGCAGTCAGCAAGGAGATGATGGCAGTCAGCAAGGAGATGATGGCAGTCAGCAAGGAGATGATGGCAGTCAGCAAGGAGATGATAGCAGTCAGCAAGGAGATGATAGCAGTCAGCAAGGAGATGATAGCAGTCAGCAAGGAGATGATGGCAGTCAGCAAGGAGATGATGGCAGTCAGCAAGGAGATGATGGCAGTCAGCATGTAGTGGAAGCAGTCAGCAAGGAGATGATAGCAGTCAGCAAGGAGATGATAGCAGTCAGCAAGGAGATGATAGCAGTCAGCAAGGAGATGATGGCAGTCAGCAAGGAGATGATGGCAGTCAGCAAGGAGATGATAGCAGTCAGCAAGGAGATGATAGCAGTCAGCAAGGAGATGATGGCAGTCAGCATGTAGTATAAGTGGTCAAGATGTAGAGGAAGCAGTCAGCATGTAGTGGAAGCAGTCAGCGTGTAGTGGAAGCAGTCAGCGTGTAGTGGAAGCAGTCAGCGTGTAGTGGAAGCAGTCAGCATGTAGTGGGAGCAGTCAGCGTGTAGTGGAAACAGTCAGCATGTAGTGGAAGCAGTCAGCATGTAGTGGAAGCAGTCAGCATGTAGTGGGAGCAGTCAGCGTGTAGTGGAAGCAGTCAGCATGTAGTGGAAGCAGTCAGAGTGTAATGGAAGCAGTCAGCATGTAGTGGAAGCAGTCAGCATGTACTGGAAGTAGTCAGCATGTAGTGGGAGCAGTCAGCGTGTAGTGGAAGCAGTCAGCATGTAGTGGAAGCAGTCAGCATGTACTGGAAGCAGTCAGCATGTACTGGAAGCAGTCAGCGTGTAGTGGAAGCAGTCAGCATGTAGTGGAAGCAGTCAGCATGTAGTGGGAGTAGTCAGCATGTAGTAAAAGTAGTCAGCATGTAGTGGGAGCAGTCAGCATGTAGTGTGAGCAGTCAGCATGTAGTAAAAGTAGTCAGCATGTATAGGAAGCAGTCAGCATGTAGTAAAAGCAGTCAGCATGTAGTGTGAGCAGTCAGCATGTAGTGTGAGCAGTCAGCATGTAGTAAAAGTAGTCAGCATGTAGTAAAAGTAGTCAGCATGTAGTAAAAGTAGTCAGCATGTAGTGGGAGCAGTCAGCATGTAGTGTGAGCAGTCAGCATGTAGTAAAAGTAGTCAGCATGTAGTAAAAGTAGTCAGCATGTAGTGGGAGCAGTCAGCATGTAGTAAAAGTAGTCAGCATGTAGTAAAAGTAGTCAGCATGAAGTAAAAGCAGTCAGCATGTAGTAAAAGTAGTCAGCATGTAGTAAAAGTAGTCAGCATGTAGTAAAAGCAGTCAGCATGTAGTGGGAGCAGTCAGCATGTAGTAAAAGCAGTCAGCATGTAGTAAAAGTAGTCAGCATGTAGTAAAAGCAGTCAGCATGTAGTGGGAGCAGTCAGCATGTAGTAAAAGCAGTCAGCATGTAGTGGAAGCAGTCAGCAAGGAGATGATAGCAGTCAGCAAGGAGATGATAGCAGTCAGCAAGGAGATGATAGCAGTCAGCAAGGAGATGATGGCAGTCAGCAAGGAGATGATGGCAGTCAGCAAGGAGATGATGGCAGTCAGCAAGGAGATGATGGCAGTCAGCAAGGAGATGATGGCAGTCAGCAAGGAGATGATGGCAGTCAGCATGTAGTGGAAGCAGTCAGCAAGGAGATGATAGCAGTCAGCAAGGAGATGATAGCAGTCAGCAAGGAGATGATAGCAGTCAGCATGTAGTAGAAGTGGTCAAGATGTAGAGGAAGCAGTCAGCATGTAATGGAAGCAGTCAGCATGTAATGGAAGCAGTCAGCATGTAGTGGAAGCAGTCAGCATGTAGTGGAAGCAGTCAGCGTGTAGTGGAAGCAGTCAGCGTGTAGTGGAAGCAGTCAGCATGTAGTGGAAGCAGTCAGCATGTACTGGAAGCAGTCAGCGTGTAGTGGAAGCAGTCAGCATGTAGTGGAAGCAGTCAGCATGTACTGGAAGCAGTCAGCGTGTAGTGGAAGCAGTCAGCATGTAGTGGAAGCAGTCAGCATGTAGTGGAAGCAGTCAGCATGTACTGGAAGCAGTCAGCGTGTAGTGGAAGCAGTCAGCATGTAGTGGAAGCAGTCAGCATGTAGTGGGAGTAGTCAGCATGTACTGGAAGCAGTCAGCATGTACTGGAAGCAGTCAGCGTGTAGTGGAAGCAGTCAGCATGTAGTGGGAGTAGTCAGCATGTAGTAAAAGTAGTCAGCATGTAGTAAAAGCAGTCAGCATGTAGTGGGAGCAGTCAGCATGTAGTAAAAGTAGTCAGCATGTAGTAAAAGTAGTCAGCATGTAGTGGGAGCAGTCAGCATGTAGTGGGAGTAGTCAGCATGTACTGGAAGCAGTCAGCATGTACTGGAAGCAGTCAGCGTGTAGTGGAAGCAGTCAGCATGTAGTGGGAGTAGTCAGCATGTAGTAAAAGTAGTCAGCATGTAGTAAAAGCAGTCAGCATGTAGTGGGAGCAGTCAGCATGTAGTAAAAGTAGTCAGCATGTAGTAAAAGTAGTCAGCCTGTAGTGGGAGCAGTCAGCATGTAGTAAAAGTAGTCAGCATGTAGTAAAAGTAGTCAGCATGTAGTAAAAGTAGTCAGCATGTAGTGGGAGCAGTCAGCATGTAGTGTGAGCAGTCAGCATGTAGTAAAAGTAGTCAGCATGTAGTAAAAGTAGTCAGCATGTAGTAAAAGTAGTCAGCATGTAGTGGGAGCAGTCAGCATGTAGTAAAAGTAGTCAGCATGTAGTAAAAGTAGTCAGCATGTAGTAAAAGCAGTCAGCATGTAGTGGGAGCAGTCAGCATGTAGTGGGAGCAGTCAGCATGTAGTGGGAGCAGTCAGCATGTAGTGGGAGCAGTCAGCATGTAGTGGGAGCAGTCAGCATGTAGAAGATAGTATGCAGATGAGGCTGAGAGGAGCGATGTGCAGCAGCAGATGACAGCCCCTCCTGTGTTACTAAAATCACCTATAATAAATACCATACGGATATCCAAAAGACCTATAAAATGATGGCAGAGGTCAAACAAAGGAGCTGAAAAAATATGAAAAACCACAAAGAATAAATATAACAAAAAAGGAAGAGAGCATAATACGAGATCAGACTGGCAGCTACACAGGAAGGTACCTAAACATAAGCAGTATATAAACCTGACTATGCACATAAACTAGCCGCCCTCCGGTAAACCCTATAAACATATTGCCGACCAGGAAGGGAGAAAACATTTCGCCTTTTAGCTTCTTCTGGGACTTTTTTGTTATATTTATTGTTTTTGAATGTTAGATACGGCTACTGTTTATTCATTTGTATCGTATGGTAATTATTGTAGGTGATTGCAGTTTTGATATATCCCTACGTTATATGTTGTGAATGCCCTCAGTGTTGATCTGTGGTGTTCTATGTTTATAAACTGGACCGTGTCTTCTCTTACAGCTTGCCAGGGAATGGCGTGAGAAAGACCAGCACTAACTATATTTGAGAATGACCAGAACACAATCATCTACTGGATTCAGGACACAATCTAGTGTGAAAATTATTAGGACACAGTCTGCCGTGGGAATGATCAGCTCACAATCTAGTGTGGGAATGACCAGCCCCCTAAGACTGTCAGACCTAACTTACTGTGAGAATGATCCGGACAGAATCTAGTGTGAGAATGACCAGGATTCAAGCTAGTGAAAGAACATTTAGGACACAATCTAGTGTGAGAATGACCAGAACACAATCAAGTGTGAGAATGACCAGGATCCAATCTAGTTTAAAAAAGTACCAGGATCAAATGTAGTATGACAGTTGTCAGAACCCAATATAGTGTTAGAATAATCAGTACATAAACGTTTGTGAGAATGATTAGTACCCAATATAGTATGAGAATTACCAGAACACAGTGTAGTGTGAGAATGACCCGAACCCAATAGATTATGTGAGAATGATCCGGACAGAATCTATTGTGAGAATGACCAGGATTCAAACTAGTGAAATAACATTTAGGACACAATCTAGTGTGAGAATGACCAGAACACAATCAAGTGTGAGAATGATCATGACACCATATAGTGCGAGAATGACCAGGATCCAATCTAGTCTAAAAAAAAGTACCAGGATCAAATGTAGTATGACAGTTGTCAGAACCCAATATAGTGTTAGAATGACCAGTACATAAACGTTTGTGAGAATGATTAGGACCCAATATAGTTTTTACCAGAATCCAAGCTAGCATGAGAATTATCAGAACACAGTGTAGTGTGAGAATGACCAGAACCCAATGGATTATCTGAGAATGGCCAGGACCCAGTGTAGTTTGTGAAAGACCAGTACACAATCTATTTGACTGATCAGGACTTTGAATGATCAGGACCAAATCTAGTGTTAGAATTACCAAGACCCAATGTAGTGTGGGACTGATCAGGATAGTATCTAGTATGAGAATCGTCAAGACACAATTAGTGTGATATTGATCAGGATACAATTTAGTTTGAGAATGACCAGGATCCAATCTCATGTGAGAATGACCAGAGCCCAGTGTAGTATGAGAGTGACCAGAACCCAAATGTGTGAGAATCATTAAGAGACAATTTATTGTAAGAAGGATGAGAAGAACTAATTGTAGTCTCAGAATTATCGCAATACCATCTAATATGAGAATGGTCAGGAATCTAATCTGGTTTGAGAATTATCAGGAGATAATCTAGTGTGAGAGTGGTGAGGACCCAATCTAGTGTGAGAATGATCAGGACACAATCTAGTGTTAAAATGCCATGACATAATCTAGTATGAAAATAACCAGGATAAAATGTATTGTTAGAATGACCAGAACCCAGTGTATTAAGTGAGAATAGCCAGGCCATAATCTAGTGTGATATTGACTAGGATTCAATCTAGTATGTAATAGATGGCCCAATCTAGTGTGAGAATTACCAGGACCCAATCTAGTATGAAAATGATCAGGACCCAATGTAGTATGAGAATGATCAGGATATGTTCTTGTATGAGAGTGACACGAGCCCAATTTAGTATGAAAATTGCTAGACCACAATCTAGTGTGAGAATGATCAGGACAGAATCTAGTAAGAGAATGACTAGAATCCAATGTAGTATGAGAGTGACCTGAACCCAATCTAGTATGAGAATGGTCAGGACACAATCTAGTTTTAGAATGAGCAAGACACTATCTGGTGTGAGAAAGATCATTATCCAATTTAGTGTGAAAATGACTAGAACCCAATGTAATATGAGAGTGACCAGAACCTCATATATTTTGTAAATGATCAGGATACCATCTTTTGTTAGCATTATCAGCACCCAGTTGAGAATGATCAGGATATAATTTAGTATGATAATGGCCAGAAGACAATCTAGTGTGAGAGTAATGAGAACACAATCTAGTGTGAGATTGATCAGGTCACTAACCAATTTTAGAGTGAACAGGATCCAATCTAGTGTGAGAATTTCCTTTGTACGGGCACAGTTTAGTTAAAGAATGGTTAGGACACAGTTTAGTGTAAAAATGATTAGGATCCAAACTAGCGTGAGAATGATCAGGAGAAAGTATGAGAATGGCCAGGATACAATCTAGTGTGAGAATAATCAAGATGCCATCTAATGTGAGAATGACCAGATCCCAATACAGTGTGAGAATGATCGGGACACAATGTAATTTGGGAATGACCATGACCCATTGTAGTGTGAAAATTATTAGAATGTAATCTAGTATGAGAGCAATCAGGACACAACCTAGTGTGCACCAACTGTGCAAACTCACCGGTTTGACTTTGGGCTAAACCTAAGGGGGTTCTCCTGACGGTCCCCTGATATGCACCCTTTAACCCCTGAACAGAGTACACATTTGGCTGGGAGCACTGGCACATTAAGAGGCCAGCAGCTGGGAGCACCACAGGCCGGAGTGGGGGAGCAGAGGTAAGCAGCATGGCTTCCGTGCCTACAAGGAGGAGCCGGCCAGCGTTGGGCACGGAAGCCATTTCATTTGAGAATGACCAGGATCCAATCTAGTGTGAAAATGACCAGGACCCAATGTAGTATCAGAGTGATACCATCTAGTATAATAATGGCTAGGAAATAATATAGTCTGAGAATGATCAGGGCACAATCTAATGTGAGAATGACCAGGACGCAATTCAATGAGAGAATGATCATCATCCAATCTATTGTGAGAATGACCAGAATCCAAACTAGTGTGAGAATGGCCAGGACACAATCTAGTATGATAATGATCAAGACCCAATTCCCTATTTTAAAAAAAAACTGATTCCACAACCATGATCAGCATAAAGTGTGAATAGCCAACAGCCTTTTCTTTAGTTACCTTGGTCTGGATCTTCACGCTCCAGTGATACACACAGTAGCATGCTGGAACGTTTCACAGTCTGTAGAATGCTTATATTCATCTACAAAATCAACTCTATAGACAGTTACATATATACAAATGACATAGGTAACCCAGGTGATCATTGTGTATGTACATAGGCAGTAACAGACTCTTAGTGGAGTACTATGCTGGGCAATATAGTCCATGGAGGGAGGGTCCACTGCCTGCAGAGCTCCACCGTATGAGCAATGTATAAAGGACCTAGGCCCAGCATGGCTATGGCTGGTGTAGAGATAAGATGCTGGAGTAGAGGCGTATAATACAAGCATCGCGGTCTCGACTTCCCACACTTGCTATTTACCTCTTCACAATCACCGTGGGATACATTCACTGTTTGAGGATCTCAGATTTTCCGCAGCAATTGATGGGTAAAATAAGAAAATCAAATTACATTCTGCTGCCCGAGGATAAAGCAGAGGAATTTACAGCATAATCTGCAACGAGAGAGTCAACATGGAAAATTAGGGTGGTAGCACCAAGCCTTGAACTGATTAGACTCTGCTACATCCGTACTTTTCTGCAGGTTCACTGCCTGCTTTAATATTCATCGGCAGCAGAAAATACGGCCAAAGTCTGGACTATTTAATAATTGAGAGGGAAATCGTGTGAACGCCTCCGACCTCACAGCGGCTACAAAAGTTATATAGGTGCAATAAAACAAATTTCTCCAGGTGTTGCTGAATAATGCAGCGAATATTTAGTATACAAGTGCCCATAATGGCTCACGTCCTCCCATCCTGCAGCAGATATTTAGGGTCTAAGAACTTTGCGCCATATGTAATGAGAGAAAAATCAACTCAGCCTCCTGCCTAATCAATATGGCGAGTTCCATGCACCTAAAGCCTTATTCAGGGGTCAGGATGCTGCCTAGGATTCCTTCCTGAAGTTTTTACATTCAGTTTTTTGACCAGCAGTAGTTGGTACAAGGTCTTGTGTTCATGGTTTAGTATAGGACTTAAACTTGTGGACATAGCCTTGTAACCACATTTTCCATACTCACTGGTGGACTTAGCCAAGGTCTCTTACTTAGTGGTGGATATAGTCAAGGTCCCTAAGTTCATACTAACTGGAGGACATAGACAAGGTTCCATACACATTGTTGGACGTAGACAAGGATGGACATATTCCCATATACTAACTGGTGGACGTAGCCAAGGTCCTATACTGACTGGTGGACATAGCCAAGGTCTCATACTGATTGGTGGACATAGCCAAGGTCCCATACTGACTAGTGGACATAGCCAAGGTCTCATACTTACTGGTGGACATAGCCAAGGTCCAATACTGACTGGTGGACATAGCCACGGTCCCATACTGACTGGTGGACGTAGCCAAGGTCCTATACTGACTGGTGGACATAGCCAAGGTCCCATACTCACTGGTGGACATAGCCAAGGTCCCATACTGACTGGTGGACATAGCCAAGGTCCCATACTGACTGGTGGACATAGCCAGGGTCTCATACTTACTGGTGGACATAGCCAAGGTCCCATACTGACTGATGGACATAGCCAAGGTCCCATACTGACTAGTGGACATAGCCAAGGTCTCATACTGATTGGTGGACGGAGCCAAGGTCCCATACTGACTAGTGGACATAGCCAAGGTCTCATACTTACTGGTGGACATAGCCAAGGTCCAATACTGACTGGTGGACATAGACACGGTCCCATACTGACTGGTGGACGTAGCCAAGGTCCCATACTGACTGGTGGACATAGCCAAGGTCCCATACTGACTGGTGGACATAGCCAAGGTCCCATACTGACTGGTGGACATAGCCAAGGTCCCATACTGACTGGTGGACATAGCCAAGGTCTCATACTTACTGGTGGACATAGCCAAGATCCCATACTGACTGATGGACATAGCCAAGGTCCCATACTGACTGATGGACATAGCCAAGGTCTCATAATGACTGTGAAAACTCACAGAAGATCCTAAAATCTCATTGTGAGAGGTACATACCTTATGGGAATAAAAGGTTAAGGGACAAGAAAAAAAACTATGTGGATAAATAGAAATGTAAAGAAAGCAATAAATGACAAAAAGAAAGCATTTCAATCACTAAAACAGGAGGGGAGCACGGAAGCACTGAAAAACTATAAGCAAAAAAATAGAATATGTTAAAAAAGCAAATAAAAGCAGCCAAACTAGAGACCGAGAGGTTAATTGCCAAAGAGAGAAAAACTAACCCTAAAATGTTCTTCAATTATATAAATGGTAAAAAGTATAAATCGGCCCTTTAAAGATTAATGAGGGGGGGGGGGGGGAGTCGCAGAGCGCGACAAGGAGAAAGCAAAGCTATTAAATAAAGGTAAATAAACTGTCAGATGAAATGCAGAATGTAAAAGTAAATTCCCATTAAAAGTGTCCTGTGTGACCCAGGAAGAAGTACAACAGCGACTTAAAAAGAATAAAATAAACAAATCGCCAGGACCAGATGGCACACCCCCCCCGTATCCTAGGGGAATAAAGTAATGTCATAGCCAGACCCTTATTTCTGATATTTGCAGACTCTATACTGACAGGGAATGTCCCACAGGATTGGCGCATAGCAAATGTGGTGCCAAAATTCAAAAAAGGTCCAAAAACAGAGCCTGGAAACTATAGGCCGGTAAGTGTAACATCTGTTGTGGGTAAACTGTTTAAAGGTTTTCTAAGAGATGCCATCTTGGAGTACCTCAATGAAAATAAGCAAATAACGCCATATCAGCATGGCTTCATGAGGGATCGGTCATGTCAAACTAATTTAATCAGTTTCTATGAGGAGGTAAGTTCTAGACTTGACAGCGGCGAATCAATGGATGTCGTGTATCTGGACTACATAAAAGGTTAGTATATAAAATGAGAATGCTCGGACCGGGGGAAAATGTCTGTATGTGGGTAAGTAACTGGCTGAAGGATAGAAAACAGAGGGTGGTTATTAATGGTACACACTCAGATTGGGTCACTGTCACTAGTGGAGTACCACAGGGGTCAGTACTGGAGGGGTCACTGTCACTAGTGGAGTACCTCAGGGGTCAGTACTGGAGGGGTCACTGTCACTAGTGGGGTACCACAGGGGTCAGTACTGGAGGGGTCACTGTCACTAGTGGGGTACCTCAGGGGTCAGTACTGGAGGGGTCACTGTCACTAGTGGGGTACCTCAGGGGTCAGTACTGGAGGGGTCACTGTCACTAGTGGAGTACCTCAGGGGTCAGTACTGGAGGGGTCACTGTCACTAGTGGGGTACCTCAGGGGTCAGTACTGGAGGGGTCACTGTCACTAGTGGAGTACCTCAGGGGTCAGTACTGGAGGGGTCACTGTCACTAGTGGGGTACCTCAGGGGTCAGTACTGGAGGGGTCACTGTCACTAGTGGGGTACCTCAAGGGTCAGTACTGGAGGGGTCACTGTCACTAGTGGGGTACCTCAGGGGTCAGTACTGGAGGGGTCACTAGTGGGGTACCTCAGGGGTCAGTACTGGAGGGGTCACTAGTGGGGTACCTCACGGGTCAGTACTGGGCCCTATTCTCTTCAATATATCAATGATCTTGTAGCTACTAGAGAGGGGTCGTTGATCCAGGGAGTTATTCTGAAGCCTGATTGGAGTTGGGAAGGAATTTTTTTCCCCTAAAGTGAGAAACATTTGGCTTCTAGCTCACAGTTTTTTTTTGCCTTCCTCTGGATCAACTTGCAGGAGAACAGGCTGAACTGGATGGACAGAGGCTTTTTTTTCCGGCCTTATAAACTATGTTACTGTGTTAACCTGATCAATAGGCTACCAGAAGGCCATGATTGACCAGGGGAAATTATTACAAAGAAATCACAAAAAATTCTCCTAGTAGAGGATATCTGTGATTTCTTGGTGGACACATAGGGAATAGCTGTCTGACGAGTATTGCCATCATAGGAGGTCCATGCCTTTTAGTGGTCATACTGTTAATGTGGCCCTTGCTCACACTAACCATGCATGTTCAATGACACTGGTTGTGCAATGATCTTCCATTGAATGATCGATCATGTACTGGTTGATCGGGTACTAACGACCTCCAACTGTTCTTTCCAGACAATGATGGTCTCCTGTCATTCAGAATAAAGTCTCCTGTTGTTAATATTCACTCGATGAATGATCATTCTGGATTTTTGATCAGCTTGAGCCTAATGTACATGGTCACCTTAAGACCCTGTGTTCCCTAGCAGATGTAGACTGTGTTTCTTCTGCTGGTCATGGTGTCTGCAGCTGCTCTAGGAAGGAGACAGATACGGAGATAACAATTTGTTAATGTTGTTATTTCTATATCAGATCCCAAACAGAGAGACTAAAGGCCTCCGCACCGGCAGATATGCCTGTAATGGTCCACATTTATAATCATACAACCCAGACTCCATGAACTCCAAACCCAGGAGCGTCCGGAATGGAAATTCTCTGTTACCCGGTCAGGTTATAGGAGTCCACATGGAGCTAATTTCCCTAACAAATCTCATGATTACAGCAAAATCTGAGGAGCAGAGAAGATTACCAAATCTGACTTTGTGCTCTTGATGAGGACATTGATCACCAAATACTGGACCCAAGAGGTTGACACTATGACCTCCAAGAACAATGACAAGTGAGTGTATTGAGGGTTATACTTCTTGATGCTGCCAAAAATACTACACAATGTGAAATACATGTACACTGCAATCAGCGCATAGGCAGTAGTCTTAAGTCGTCTACACCCTTCCCCACTCTGCTTCTGTCTCAGTGCTTAAGAACCTGGAATCTCAGGATGGGCACCATCATAAGACGTGTCTCAGCCAGAGAGGGGACCATTGCAGAACAATGAGCTATTGAAGGGTCACTACTGACATATGGGTAAAGACCTGAGACCAGCGTGGAACATTATCACAAAGACAAGTCCTGGATCTTCTGAAGTGTCTACAGACGTTACATAGAAGGGTCATGGATGGTGTAAGGACTAGAGCTGTGATTTCTCCACCTTCATATGGCTGAGGTTGTCTGTAAAGTTCTGAAGGAATATTTACAACCCCCCCCCCCCCCCCAGATCCAAAGCTCATCATCCCAACAAGAGGTTCCTTTATCCTTCTCCTTCCTCATATCTTTCCTTTACATTCTCTCTTCATCGGTCCTTCTGTCCTTCTTCTTCTTTTTCTCCTAAGCATGTATTCTGTTTCTTCTATTTCTCCTAATCTTCTTCTTCCCCTTCTAATGTAACTTCTTCTTTTCATTCTTGTAATATTGTGTTATCTTTCCTTTCTTTTTTTTCCCTCTATTTTTTTATTATCAAGCAATACAAGTAATTGTATCAAATACAATTCAGAAAAAGCCGAAATCCCAGAAAACCCATCCCAGTATGAGGTGTCCTTGTGCTCATTACAGAGCATCTGAACAGGACACGTATTTCACCATTTCTACTTTTATAAAATATTTTTTTCATATGCCATCACTTTCTTTACCAATTAAGGTGCAATCTATGGGGGGGGGGGGGGGGGGGCTCTTACCATCCAGACTCTTCCCATTCTCAGTCTCTCCAGGAACAAAACCTTAGTAATTAAATGGATTCAGTCACCAGGACTCCGCCTATAGAGGGGTTCATATGTCCACTCAGGTCTCCTTCAGCATGTCACTGCCATCCCTCAAATAGTCAAATACATACATTAGATTACATTTCAAACAAAATCCTATTTCCTCTTCTAATATTGCTTCATCTTTCATTTCTTCTCCAATTTTTTTGTTGTTTCATCTTCTTTTTGTATCTTATTTTTCTTTTTCTACTTTTTATTCTCATATATTTTCTCAGTTCTTCCTCCTTCTTCATCTCTTCGTTCCTCTCCTTCTCTTTGATATTCTTTTTTTCCCATTACTTCTCATTCTTCGTCTTCTTCTCTTTGCTCTCCTCCCAATCTGTCTTTTCTCCTTTTTCTTTTTCTTCAATTTTTTTGTTACTTTCTTTTTCACTTTTTTCTTTCCTCCTTCTTTTCCTTCTCCCCCTCCATCTTTTCTTCCCCTCCTTGTTCTCCTATATCTTCTTCTCCACCTCCATCTTCTCCGACGCCTCCTCATTCTCCACCACCACCTTGGTTTTCTTTTTCTTCTTTTCTACTCTATCTTCTTATCCTCCTTCTTCCATCACTTTCCCACTCCTTCCTCTCTTCCTTCTAGTTCTTTCCATAATTTTCCTTTGCTTTCTTCCCCCTCTTTCTTTTCTTCTAATTCCTCCACCTCCTTCTTCCTTTTCTTCTCCTTTCTCCTCCTCCACCTTCTTCTTTTACCTCTCCTTTCTCCTCCTCCTCCTTCTTCCTTTTTGTCTACTTCCTTCTCCTTCTTCCTTTCCTTCCTCTACCTTCTTTCTTTACCTCTCCTTCCTCCTCTTCCTTCTTCCTTTACCTCTCCTTCCTCCTCCTCCTTCTTCCTTTTTATCTACTTCCTCCTCCCTCTACCTTCTTCCTTTACCTCTCCTTCCTCCTCCTCCTTCTTCCTTTTGTCTACTTCCTCCTCCTTCTACCTTTTCCTTTCCTTCCTCTACCTTCTTTCTTTACCTCTCCTTCCTCCTCCTTCTTCCTTTTCCTTTCCTTCCTCTACCTTCTTTCTTTACCTCTCCTTCCTCCTCTTCCTTCTTCCTTTACCTCTCCTTCCTCCTCTTCCTCCTTTTTCCTTTTTATCTACTTCCTCCTCCTTCTTCCTCTACCTTCTTCCTTTACCTCTCCTTCCTCCTCCTCCTTCTTCCTTTTTGTCTACTTCCTCCTCCTTCTTCCTTTTACTTTCCTTCCTGTACCTTCTTTCTTTACCTCTCCTTCCTCCTCCTTCTTCCTTTTCCTTTCCTTCCTCTACCTTCTTTCTTTACCTCTCCTTCCTCCTCTTCCTCCTCCCTTAACTCTCCTTCCTCCTCCTCCTTCTTCCTTTTTGTCTACTTCCTCCTCCTTCTTCCTCTACCTTCTTCCTTTACCTCTCCTTCCTCCTCCTCCTCCTTCTTCCTTTTTGTCTACTTCCTCCTCCTACTTCCTTTTCATTTCTTTCCTCCGGCTCCTTCTGCCTTTTATTCTACTTCTTCTTTGCATTCTTCTTCTGTTTCTTCTCTTTGGTTATGGAATCTACTTATGTTTCCCTTTGTCTTCCTGACAACCTTATGACACGTTCCACCACACTGACTCATACTGTAGATTGCGGCATGGTATAGCGGCTCACCCACTAGTAAACTTGCTTGGTGTCTTGTGTTTGGCTTTTCGGCTCCTAAACATTCACATTTTCTGTCTCCTTCCATCTTGTAGCCGTGTCTTCTTCTTACCGTTAATATCTGTGAATTTAGAAATGTATTTCCGATCTGGTGAATGGGGGGGGGGGGGGGGGGGCTGAACTCCTCTTATGAAGACACCACAATCTGGATAGAACGGGATTGTGTCATCATTGCCAATGCTACAGCTGGTGCCAAAACACTGCATGTAATAATCTGGGAAGGGAAAGTCTATGAAAGTCCTCCATTAGCTGGACCCCATAGCAGACTGTCACTGATCGGCCACAAAGCTGGTAGCCCTCATTAGCTAATCCACAACCCCCTGAATAGTGGATGAAATGTCTCTGACCACTTTTCTTGAGTTGCTCGCATTAAGGAGCCTTGAAGACGTAAAGCTCTTTGTTCACACTGTTTCCCAACAATCTCATAACGTTCCCATCTTTCTGCAGCCAAACAATAGTCACTTTATTCTGGAAATAGGGTGGCCGGTAACAAAGCCTGAGAAGCGGCGCCTTCCCTCTCTCATGTCAGCTCTGTATGTGTGACCTTGACTCGTAGCTCAGTAATAATCTCGTCAGATTAATGGGTCCCGTCCTGGAATCAATTCTGAGAACCCTGTGTGGTCGGACTTTGCCATAAAATTAACGGCCAGCAGCCGATGAGTACCACCCGGAGCCTAGGGGGCTTCACAGCAGTCTATTGGGGGTACCCTACCTGAGTCCCGTTATATAAATCAGGTTCGGACTTCTTTAACCCCTTCCCACATTTAATGTGGCAGGTTCTGTATGAAGTGGGTGCGTTCCCTACACAATGGGCACCAGTTGTTATACAGCTGACAGCGCTTGCAATGGCCAGGATCAGACATTACTTACAGCAGATGTGCAGTGACTGAGGTTGACGTGGTCTTAACGCTACGCTGGGTCCCCCGGACACCACATGTCGCTGCTCTCCAGAAGGGATGGTAAGGTGTGGTGCACCCCAGTGGGAGATAAGTCCAGAGAGTCAGGGTCTGCAGTAACCAGTCTGCTTCTTTACTGGAGGAACTAAGGTGCAAAAAATATAAGCAGTGCACTGAGCGGCTTCTCCAGTCTCCTCTCTGGCAGAAGATGGGTTTGATGCTGAGGAAAGGCCTGAGCTAGATGTCCCTCTCTCTTCCAAAAGGCTGGCACCCTGGTCAAAGGGCTGGTAACCCTACTAAACGCTGGTCCCTATCTGCAGACAAATAGGGGCTCTGACTGCTTTCCTTATATACAGCTTCTAACAACTAAAACCTTCTAGTGGAGGGGAGAAGCACAGCCTAAACAGATACAATGTTATCATTTCTGTCTGTCATAGACTTGTATAGAGTTTCAAAAGCAAAAAATGGCTGTGACAGGAACGGGATCATGAGCATACTGTCCTCTGGAGCCGCCTCTGACTTCACTGCGCCCCATGTAGTGCTCCGCTGCAAGAGACCTTGCTCCATCCAATGATCACCAGGGCAGTGGCCAAAGCACATGACTTTCTGATTCTGGATGTAACTCCCATCATTCCTCTAGGTCATGGATGGGCAAACTGCGACTCTCAAGCTGTTGAAAAACTACAAATCTCATCATGCCCTGCTGTAGGCTGATAGCTGTAGGCATACTGGGCATGCTGGGATTTGTACTTTTAAAACAGCTGGAGAACCGCAATTTGCCCATTCCTGCTCTAGGTTAAGAACATATTCCATATTCTGTGTAGTCCTGGAGTAACCCCAACCTCTAGTGTAGGGTAAGAGACTCGTCTTCCATGGTGGTCATCTTAGGATCTTCCTATCTCCATCCAACGGTGCATCTAAATACCCAGACTGAAGCAAAGTGTTTTTTGCCATCCCCCTGGCACTACCCTAGCTGTCATATTGACTATGACGGGATCTAAGAACCAAGACACCCATCAGCTTCTAGAGTAATGGGGTTGCAGTGCCCAGTAATACAAAGGATGACCTTTTTGGTGTTGCTTGGTTATTTCCAATACAGAATATTTTTGGAAATGCCAATGATACAAGCGGCACTTACCAGGCATGGACAAGAAAGCCTCAAGTCAATGACAGTGGTGAACATCAATAGAGCTCCCAAAAAGAGTTAAAGAGGATCTGTATGGCATGCCGGAACTAACAGCATAAAAAACGAGGGAGGCTGGAAAGGAAAGTAAAGAATGCTATGGAAGACGTGGCAAATGGGGCGGCCAGCTGCAGTTCTATGAGGACATGACAAGTCCCCTGGGTGATGAACTTTACAAGTTTGTTAGTCTTTAGATTATGTTTTGTGACTCACTATAAGGTGTCCAGGAAAGGGGTTTGGTATACAGCAAAGGGCGTGACTTGAAATTCACCAAAATTTACCAATGTTTTGAAACTAAATATTGGCATAAAGAAGGCCAACCAAGTGGTTGCATAAAGACACAAAATGTTTCTAACAGGTCTGGTAAGATGCTCCAACAGTATACCCGAGACATTGCATGAGTGGAGATCGGACGACTGGAACCACAGGACCGCAAGAATAGAGGTGCTAGTGAAGATGGGGGTCATGTGTGATCGCTCTCCAATGACCAGGTTCAGCTGGAACAGTCGGATCGTGATTTTTTGACTAATCTCTTTAAATGTGTGATAGACGTGCACCTCATATTTCCACCTTCAGTTTTCCTCCTCCTGTAGAAATACCATCATCTGCCGTCCAAAGTGAAAAGGTCACAGCCGCCGAGCAGATTTACCGATAAAACCTATGTCTGCAGAATTTACTAAAGGTTGAAGTCACAGAAGTAGACCCCCCACCACCACCACCACCTTAGTAACCGATGATAATCAGATCCTGGGAGATTTCACAGAAAGTTTTATTAGTGTCGATGGAGTCATAGAGGACAACATCAAACTGGGAAACTCAAGAATCTCACCAAAAATGAGGACTACGAGGAAGGAAGCAGGAAGACAGGGAGGGTGAAGGTCTAAAAAGAAGAGTTACATGGCCATTGATGTCAACATCACACCGGTCATGACTTCTATTGAGCACATTGAGAAAACATCCACAGTACAAGGAGAAAAAGTAAGTGAATCTCAGTGTTATTGACTTCTCAAAGAGATAATTGGCGAAAGGTGTTTCAGTTAGGGAGATTGGACATGTGGGGTTCACAGGTCCTTTGTATGTAAAATAAAGGCACACAAATCCTGGTTCTGACAAACCTGTTCTTCTCAGAAAGACTGCTTAACCTTGTCACATTGCAAACAGTTTTCCCAAGATCTCAGAAGATGTATTATAAAGATGCATGAAGCTGGAGAACCTGCCAAAGATCCACTGAAGACTCTACAACCTGCAAAATATCCACTAAAGACTCTACAGCTTGCAAAAGATCCACTGAAACTCTACAACCTGCAAAAGATCCACTAAAGACTCTACAACCTGCAAAAGATCAACTAAAGACTATACAACCTGAAAAAGATCCACTGAAGACTCTGCAACCTGCAAAAGATCCACTGAAGACTCTATAACCTGCAAAAGATCTACTGTAGACTCTACAACCTGCAAAAGATCCACTGAAGACTCTACAAACCTTCAAAAGATCCACTGAAACTCTACAACCTGCAAAAGATCCACTAAAGACTCTACAACCTGCAAAATATCAACTAAAGACTATACTACCTGAAAAAGATCCACTGAAGACTCTGCAACCTGCAAAAGATCCACTAAAGACTCTACAACCTGCAAAAGTTTAACTAAAGACTATACAACCTGAAAAAGATCCACTGAAGACTCTGCAACCTGCAAAAGATCCACTGTAGACTCTACAACCTGCAAAAGATCCACTGAGGACTCTACAACCTGCAGCAACTATTAGATAAACAATGAACACAAAAGATTTCATGGGAGGACACCACGAAGGAAGCTGCTGCTATCCCATAATATACTCCCAACCATCTCAGGTTTACCCATCACCACCTAGATGTTCCACAATGATTCTCAGAAAATTTTCTATGGGCAGATGAGACTAAAGTGGAACTTATTAATGTAAGTGCGCAACATTAGGTATGGGGAAAAAATGAACACTGCACACCGATGCCTAATCCTTATCCCAATAGTGAAGCATGGTGGAGGGGACATCATGGTTTGGAGTTGTTAGAAGGGACATTGTGGTTTGGGGTTGGTGGTGTGGGCCTCTAGGTTGTGGCCGGTGGTGGAGGCTGTTTTGCTGTCTCTGGGCTTGTATGTCTTACAATCACTGAGGTGACAATAAATCTTAAGGTGTATACAAATATTTTACAGGAAAATGTAAGAGCAGCTGCCCATAACCTAAAGCTGATTAGATGTTGTGTGATGCATCAAAACAAATAACCTTAACCCAAAGCACAGAGGTAAGTCAACTCATTAATAGTGGGAAAAGAAGATTTGTGTTTTGGAATGACCAAGCTAGAATCCTAACCTTAACCCTATAATAATGCTGGAGATAACCTGAAGAGGTCTGGCCTTAATGCTATGGAAATGCTAAGGATGACCTGAAGACTCTTGGCCTTAACCTTATGGAGATGCTGTGACATGACCAGAAGAGTCCTAACTATAACTATTGAAATGTTGTGGCCTAACCTAAAGAGTCCTGACCTTAACCCTATGTAGATGCTGTGACATGACCTTCAGAATTCTGACCTTAACCCTATGGGATAACGTGACATGACCTATAGAGCATTATGCAAGCAAAGCATTGTAGAAAGACATTACTGATGAACTGAAGCACATTTGCAGGGAGGAATTCCACCTCAATGTTGTGGAAATCTTGTTGCTGCTAAAAGAGGATCTAAAGATCATTGAATTCAAGGGTTTATCTATTTTCCTCACTTATAAAGCACTGACATATTCCGCAGCGCTGTACAGCTATTATCTGTCCCCAATGGGGCTCACAATCTAAGCTCCCCATAGGTACATCTGGTAGGAAACCCACACAAAGAGGACTGCATGCAGATGTTTTCCTTGGTCAGATTCAAACCTAGGAACCCAGCACGGAAAGACACCAGTGCTAACCACTGAGCCACCACTAGCCACGGAGCCACCACACTGAGCCACCACTAACCACTGAGCCACCACTAACCACTGAGCCACCACTAACCACTGAGCCACCCTACTGAGCCACCACTAACCACTGAGCCACCACTAACCACAGAGCCACTGAGCTGTCCTCTATGACTTTTCTCCGTGGATGTTTACTCCATGTGCCCAGTATAAGACGTGAGCGGTACGTCTGTGCGCTATCAGTTACATTGTGTTTGTATATAATTGTGACTTAGATACAATCGGTGATGGAATCCAGGGCATTCTTAAATTTCCTTACCATTGTACATACATGCCCACTACATCTGATGCCAGAGTCGCCCAATATAATTGGTCAAAATCCACGAAGGTATAAACTGCGTCTGATGTCATCATTAGGAGGTCTCGCCGCCGCCATTCATTCAGAATGTACAGAACTTCTGCTCTGCGCTTGGTGCAATGACCGTCCCTTACTGCAGAGGGCAGCATTCTTATCACAGTGCACTTTATTCCTATGTGAACTCAATGAGGTGTAGAGGAGTAGTACTGTGTACTGAGGAGAGGAGGAGTAGTACTGTGCACTGAGGTGTAGAGGAGTAGTACTGTGCACTGAGGTGTAGAGGAGTAGTACTGTGTACTGAGGTGTAGAGGAGTAGTACTGTGTACTGAGGTGTAGAGGAGTAGTACTGTGCACTGAGGTGTAGAGTAGTAGTACTGTGCACTGAGGTGTAGAGGAGTAGTACTGTGCACTGATGTGTAGAGGAGTAGTACTGTGCACTGAGAAGGAGAGGAGTTGTACTGTGCACTGAGGAGAGGAGGAGTAGTACTGTGCACTGAGGTGTAGAGGAGTAGTACTGTGCACTGAGGTGTAGAGGAGTAGTACTGTGTACTGAGGTGTAGAGGAGTAGTACTGTGCACTGAGGTGTAGAGGAGTAGTACTATGCACTGAGGTGTAGAGGAGTAGTACTGTGCACTGATGTGTAGAGGAGTAGTACTGTGTACTGAGGTGTAGAGGAGTAGTACTGTGCACTGAGGTGTAGAGGAGTAGTACTGAGCACTGAGGTGTAGAGGAGTAGTACTATGCACTGAGGTGTAGAGGAGTAGTACTGTGCACTGATGTGTAGAGGAGTAGTACTGTGTACTGAGGTGTAGAGGAGTAGTACTGTGCACTGAGGTGTAGAGGAGTAGTACTGAGCACTGAGGTGTAGAGGAGTAGTACTGTGCACTGAGGTGTAGAGGAGTAGTAATGTGCACCGAGGAGGAGAGGAGTAGTACTGTGCACTGAGGTGTAGAGGAGTAGTAATGTGCACCGAGGAGGAGAGGAGTAGTACTGTGTACTGAGGTGTAGAGTAGTAGTACTGTGCACTAAGGTGTAGAGGAGTAGTACTGTGCACTGAGGTGTAGAGGAGTAGTACTGTGCACTGATGTGTAGAGGAGTAGTACTGTGTACTGGGGTGTAGAGGAGTAGTACTGTGTACTGAGGTGTAGAGGAGTAGTACTGTGTACTGAGGTGTAGAGGAGTAGTACTGTGCACTGAGGTGTAGAGGAGTAGTACTGTGCACTGAGGTGTAGAGGAGTAGTACTATGCACTGAGGTGTAGAGGAGTAGTACTGTGCACTGAGGTGTAGAGTAGTAGTACTGTGTACTGAGGTGTAGAGGAGTAGTAGAGGTCTATGCACTGAGGTGTAGAGGAGTAGTACTGTGCACTGAGGTGTAGAGGAGTAGTACTGTGCACTGAGGTGTAGAGTAGTAGTACTATGCACTGAGGTGTAGAGGAGTAGTACTGTGCACTGAGGTGTAGAGGAGTAGTACTGTGCACTGATGTGTAGAGGAGTAGTACTGTGTACTGAGGTGTAGAGGAGTAGTACTGTGCACTGAGGTGTAGAGGAGTAGTACTGTGCACTGAGGTGTAGAGGAGTAGTACTATGCACTGAGGTGTAGAGTAGTAGTACTATGCACTGAGGTGTAGAGGAGTAGTACTGTGCACTGAGGTGTAGAGTAGTAGTAGTACTGTGCACTGAGGTGTAGAGGAGTAGTACTGTGTACTGAGGTGTAGAGTAGTAGTACTGTGTACTGAGATGTAGAGGAGTAGTACTGTGCACTGAGGTGTAGAGGAGTAGTACTGTGCACTGAGGTGTAGAGGAGTAGTACTGTGCACTGAGGTGTAGAGGAGTTGTACTGTGCACTGAGGTGTAGAGGAGTAGTACTATGCACTGAGGTGTAGAGGAGTAGTACTGTGTACTGAGGTGTAGAGTAGTAGTACTGTGCACTGAGGTGTAGAGGAGTAGTACTGTGCAATGAGGAGGATAGGAGTAGTACTGTGCACTGAGGTGTAGAGGAGTAGTACTGTGCACTGAGGTGTAGAGGAGTAGTACTGTGCACTGAGATGTAGAGGAGTAGTACTGTGCACTGAGGTGTAGAGGAGTAGTACTGTGCACTGAGGTGTAGAGGAGTAGTACTGTGCACTGAGGAGGATAGGAGTAGTACTGTGCACTGAGGTGTAGAGGAGTAGCACTGTGCACCGAGGTGTAGAGGAGTAGTACTGTGTACTGAGGTGTAGAGGAGTAGTACTGTGCACTGAGGTGTAGAGGAGTGGTACTGTGTACTGAGGTGTAGAGGAGTAGTACTGTGCACTGAGAAAGATAGGAGTAGCACTGTGCACCAAGGTGTAGAGGAGTAGTAGTACTGTACACTGAGGTGTAAAGAAGTAGTACTGTGTACTGAGATGTAGAGGAGTAGTACTGTGCACTGAGGTGTAGAGGAGTAGTACTGTGTACTGAGGTGTAGAGGAGTAGTACTGTGTACTGAGGTGTAGAGGAGTAGTACTGTGCACTGAGGTGTAGAGGAGTGGTACTGTGCACCGAGGTGTAGAGGAGTAGTACTGTGCACTGAGAAAGATAGGAGTAGCACTGTGCACCGAGGTGTAGAGGAGTAGTAGTACTGTACACTGAGGTGTAAAGAAGTAGTACTGTGTACTGAGATGTAGAGGAGTAGTACTGTGCACTGAGGTGTAGAGGAGTAGTACTGTGCACTAAGGTGTAGAGGAGTAGTACTGTGCACTTAGGTGTAGAGGAGCAGTACTGTGCACTGAGGTGTAGAGGAGTAGTACTGTGCACTGAGGTGTAGAGGAGTAGTACTGTGCACTGAGGAGGATAGGGGTAGCACTGTGAACCGAGGTGTAAAGAAGTAGTACTGTGCACTGAGGTGTAGAGGAGTAGTACTGTGCACTAAGGAGGATAGGAGTAGTACTGTGCACTGAAGTGTAGAGGAGTAGTACTGTGCACTAAGGTGCAGAGGAGTAGTACTGTGCACTGAGGTGTAGAGTAGTACTGTGCACTGAGGTGTAGAGGAGAAGTACTGTGCACTGAGGTGTAGAGGAGTAGTACTGTGCACTGAGGAGGATAGGAGTAGTACTGTGCACTGAGATGTAGAGGAGTAGTGCTGTGAACTAAGGGTGTAGAGGAGTAGTACTGTGCTCTGAGGTGTAAAGAAGTAGTACTGTGTACTGAGATGTAGAGGAGTAGTACTGTGCACTGAGGTGTAGAGGAGTAGTACTGTGCACTGAGGTGTAGAGGAGTAGTACTGTGCACTGAGGTGTAGAGGAGTAGTACTGTGCACTGAGGTGTAGAGGAGTAGTACTGTGCACTGAGGAGGATAGGAGTAGTACTGTGCACTGAGGAAGATAGGAGTAGCACTGTGCACCGAGGTGTAGAGGAGTAGTACTATGCACTGAGGTGTAGAGGAGTAGTACTGTGCACTGAGGTGTAGAGGAGTAGTACTGTGCACTGAGGTGTAGAGGAGTAGTACTGTGCACTGAGGAGGATAGGAGTAGTACTGTGCACTGAGGTGTAGAGGAGTAGTATTGTGCACTAAGGAGGATAGGAGTAGTACTGTGCACTGAAGTGTAGAGGAGTAGTACTGTGCACTAAGGTGCAGAGGAGTAGTACTGTGCACTGAGGTGTAGAGGAGTAGTACTGTGCACTGAGGTGTAGAGGAGAAGCACTGTGCACCGAAGTGTAGAGGAGCAGTGCTGTGCACTGAGGTGTAAAGAAGTAGTACTGTGCACTGAGATGTAGAGGAGTAGTACTGTGCACTGAGGTGTAGAGGAGTAGTACTGTGCACTGAGGTGTAGAGGAGTAGTACTGTGCACTGAGGTGTAGAGGAGTAGTACTGTGCACTGAGGTGTAGAGGAGTAGTACTGTGCACTGAGGTGTAGAGGAAAAGTACTGTGCACTGAGGTGTAGAGGAGTAGTACTGTGCACCGAGGTGTAGAGGAGTAGTACTGTGCACTGAGGAAGATAGGAGTAGCACTGTGCACCGAGGTGTAGAGGAGTAGTACTATGCACTGAGGTGTAGAGGAGTAGTACTGTGCACTGAGGTGTAGAGGAGTAGTACTGTGCACTGAGGTGTAGAGGAGTAGTACTGTGCACTGAGGAGGATAGGAGTAGTACTGTGCACTGAAGTGTAGAGGATTAGTACTGTGCACTAAGGTGTAGAGGAGTAGTACTGTGCACTTAGGTGTTGAGGAGCAGTACTGTGCACTGAGGTGTAGAGGAGTAGTACTGTGCACTGAGGTGTAGAGGAGTAGTACTGTGCACTGAGGAGGATAGGAGTAGTACTGTGCACTGAGGTGTAGAGGAGTAGTTCTGTGCACAAAGGAGGAGAGGAGTAGTTCTGTGCACTGAGGTGTAGAGGAGTAGTACTGTGCACTGAGGAGGAGAGGAGTAGTACTGTGTACTGGGGTGTAGAGGAGTAGTACTGTGCACCGAGATGTAGAGGAGTAGTACTGTGCACTGAGGAGGATAGGAGTAGTACTGTGCAATAAGGAGGAGAGGAGTAGTACTGTGCACTGAGGAGGAGAGGAGTAGT
This sequence comes from Bufo gargarizans, assembly GCF_014858855.1. Lineage (NCBI taxonomy): Eukaryota > Metazoa > Chordata > Amphibia > Anura > Bufonidae > Bufo > Bufo gargarizans. The sequence goes on along the minus strand of NW_025334073.1, from coordinate 19,675 downwards.
TCTGTGCACTGAGGTGTAGAGGAGTAGTACTGTGCACTGAGGTGTAGAGGAGTAGTACTGTGCACTGAGGAGGATAGGAGTAGTACTGTGCACTGAGGAGGATAGGAGTAGTACTGTGCACTGAGGAGGAGAGGAGTTGTACTGTGCACTGAGGAGGAGAGGAGTAGTTCTGTGCACTGAGGTGTAGAGGAGTAGTACTGTGCACTGAGGTGTAGAGGAGTAGTACTGTGTACTGGGGTGTAGAGGAGTAGTACTGTGCACCGAGATGTAGAGGAGTAGTACTGTGCACTGAGGAGGATAGGAGTAGTACTGTGCAATAAGGAGGAGAGGAGTAGTACTGTGCACTGAGGAGGAGAGGAGTAGTTCTGTGCACTGAGGTGTAGAGGAGTAGTACTGTGCACTGAGGTGTAGAGGAGTAGTACTGTGCACTGAGGAGGAGAGGAGTAGTACTGTGCACTGAGGAGGAGAGGAGTTGTACTGTGCACTGAGGAGGAGAGGAGTAGTTCTGTGCACTGAGGTGTAGAGGAGTAGTACTGTGTACTGAGGTGTAGAGGAGTAGTACTGTGCACTGAGGTGTACAGGAGTAGTACTGTGTACTGGGGTGTAGAGGAGTAGTACTGTGCACTGGGGTGTAGAGGAGTAGTACTGTGCACTGGGGTGTAAAGGAGTAGTACTGTGCACTGAGGAGGAGAGGAGTAGTACTGTGCACTGAGGAGGAGAGGAGTAGTACTGTGCACTGAGGAGGAGAGGAGTAGTACTGTGCACTGAGGAGGAGAGGAGTTGTACTGTGCACTGAGGAGAGGAGGAGTAGTACTGTGCACTGAGGTGTAGAGGAGTAGTACTGTGCACTGAGGAGGAGAGGAGTAGTACTGTGCACTGAGGTGTAGAGGAGTAGTACTATGCACTGAGGAAGATAGGAGTAGCACTGTGCACCGAGGTGTAGAGGAGTAGTACTATGCACTGAGGTGTAGAGGAGTAGTACTGTGCACTGAGGTGTAGAGTAGTAGTACTGTGCACTGAGGAGGAGAGGAGTGGTACTGTGCACTGAGGTGTAGAGGAGTAGTACTGTGCACTGAGGTGTAGAGGAGTAGTACTATGCACTGAGGAAGATAGGAGTAGCACTGTGCACTGAGGAGGAGAGGAGTGGTACTGTGCACTGAGGTGTAGAGTAGTAGTACTGTGCACTGAGGAGGAGAGGAGTAGTACTGTGCACTGAGGAGGAGAGGAGTTGTACTGTGCACTGAGGAGAGGAGGAGTAGTACTGTGCACTGAGGTGTAGAGGAGTAGTACTGTGCACTGAGGTGTAGAGGAGTAGTACTGTGCACTGAGGAGAGGAGGAGTAGTACTGTGCACTGAGGTGTAGAGGAGTAGTACTGTGTACTGAGGTGTAGAGGAGTAGTACTGTGCACTGAGGTGTAGAGGAGTGGTACTGTGCACTGAGGAGGAGAGGAGTGGTACTGTGTGTGACAGATTCATCTGTATAGACCTATATTGCTGGTTCGTCTGTTTGCCCTCATTTCGCTGGATTTCCTGTCCATATGCCCCTGTTCGTGTGTTTCCCCACATACCCATTGGAACTACTGAACGGACGGCCACCCAGGAGAGGAGTGTGCTGCTAGTAACCCAAATGGCCTCATTGTTCACAAAGGACTTGAACCAACTTGAACTCCTGGTCTAATTCGTGCCATTGTGGGACGCTAAATGTCTGTGTATTGAGAAGGGTTGTGCCATTGTGTGTTTAAATGGTGATGTCTGTTCTGTTGTCCCCACATGTGTATTGGCGATCTCCCTCTGTCTTGGGAGATAATTGGATTATTCCTCGGGTGTCTCCAGGGCAGAGAGGAGAAAACCATAATGCATTGTGGGGATGTATTGTCTCTGTAGTGCTGCATGTCTGTCCTGTGTCCTAGTCTCCATTCTGGGCCCCTAGGGGCGTGTCCACCAGATGGGGACCTGCAAAAATACGGGTGGGTAGCCCTCAATAAAGCATTCCCTGTTTGACTTTCAAGACGGAGCTTGGTCTCGTTTATGGAGGGATTTATTATTGGGACAGCGCTTTCGTATATTGCTAGCTGTGGAAGGAGCGTAGCGCCATCCTGGTTTTTCTGTTCACACCTGGTCCCTTCTTGGTGAGTGTTTGATCACAGTTGTCCAGCCATGGCCATGTGCTGCCAGTGTTGAGCTATTTTGCCCGGTTCATTATTGTAGATCCATTGGTACACTGTTTACATTTAGCATGTTCTATGTTCTCTGTACCAGTCATTATGCACTATAGCCATGGCGGTCCGACCTTTTCTTTGATCTCCACTCACCCTTTACCATTATTTACTTATCCGGTCTGCACCTATGGGTTGGTCATTGTACCATACATCAGTAGTTGTTTTTCCCATATCTGCAGCAACCTTATTGATAGATTTTTACATGTTGTGACCAGTGTGTCCATCCAGGATGGCGCTCGTTTTCTTTTCCCCTGCCCCCTTACCCTATTCTTGGCATCTACTATGTGTATTTTTATCATGAATTTATTAAAAACGTATATTTTTCTAACCAATGGTACTCTAAGCTCTTTTCTTCTGCTTTCTAGCTGTGGAAGGAGTTCGACTGAATTGCTGATCGGGAGTTGCCACGTTCGTATGCTCCATTCGGGGGTTTGATGATCGGCTGGATTAAAAACTGCATTCCTGGAGAAAGGGGCTTATTCACTAACCAGCGGCGTCATCTACCTGGCGGTGAGTGTCGTAACAATTGGTGGCAAGCAACGGGATGAATCCTACCGCCCGGAAGGCCAGCTACAAATCCCAGGGTGGAGATGCAGTATGAGGAATTAAGGCGTGCTACCCTTAAAGATATATTGGAACGCAGAGGACGATCAGCGAGTAATCTCAAGAAGAGAGAGATTATTTCTATATTATTGGAGATGGATGCAGCACAGGGAACGGAGAGCGCTAATGTGCCTGGCATACTGGATTTAACACCCGAGGAGGTACAATTTAACCGGGCAGTCCAGATAAGGCTGGCACACTTTGGCCCCAACCCTGCAGCAGATATTGTGGTCCAGGTGCAAGCAGCAGTAGCAGCACAACAGGGAAGAGGAGCTGCAGCAGCAGAGGTACCCCATAGTAACAATGGAAGGAGAAAGGTACCTTTTGCTGCATTTAGACATTTTCTGGAAGCGGAGGGAGAGATTGACGGGTTCCTGGCCGATTTTGAAAGGCAGTGTGCCTTACACCAGGTACCCGCAGAGGAATGGGTCACTATCCTCTCTGGGAAATTATCCGGCCGGGCCAGTGAGGCTTTTCGGGCCATCCCAGAGGAGGACCTTACAAGTTACCGGGCAGTAAAAGATGCCCTTTTGGCCAGATACGCTGTCACCCCTGAGGCGTACCGGCGGCGATTCCGGGACACTAACAAGCAGGCTGGCGATTCTTATGTGGAGTGGGCATGCAGGGTACACCGCACCGCAGCCCACTGGATGGCAGGGTGCCAAGCGGTAACTGGGGAAGAGGTGCTGCAAGTATTTTTGTTGGAGCACTGCTTTGATCGGTTACCTGCAGGAGTCAGAGAGTGGGTTAGGGACCGCAAACCCGCTACCTTACCTGAAGCTGCTCGTCTGGCCGATGAATACACAGATGCACGAAGGCTAGACCAGACAGCAGCCAAGGTCCCTACCCAAGTGGAGTACAAACCGGCAGCACCTCCTACCACTACTGTGTATCACCCCCCAGCGCAACGCACCCCCACAATACCACCAGCGAACAATTATGTTCAGCCAGCTCGGTTCAACGCCCGGGATTACTCTCAGCCTATCCGGTGCTATGGGTGCAAACAGTTGGGGCACAAGAGACCGGAGTGCCCATTAAACAATACCAACCCAGCGCAGTCGTGGAGAAAACCAGCCGGCGGAAATCAGCAGCCACCCCAGCCTTCCGCTCACTGTCTTGAGCAGGAGGAATTTTGGGGTATACTACATGAGGCGGATCCAGTACAAGCCGCCCAGCAGGATAACCGGCAGCAGCACAGGCAGACCGTTAGACTAAACGGCAAAGTGGTCACTGGTCTGAGAGACACCGGGGCCACTATGACCCTGCTCCAAAAGAACCTTGTTTCGGAACACCAACACACTGGAAATACTGTGGCAGTGAGGGTAGCAGGAGGCGCCGTGTTCCGTCTACCTGTTGCCCGGGTTCATTTGGATTGGGGAGTGGGCTCTGGACATGTGAATGTGGGGGTTATGAAAGACTTGCCTGCTGATGTCTTGCTCGGGAATGACCTGGCCCCTTTGGTTTCTGCTTATGCTCCAATGGGACCTGCTGATGTCCACCCAGTGACTACCCGGGCCCAGACCCGTGTTGCTGGAACCAGCCCACCTGCCGCCGAGACCCAGGTAAGACCCGATTCCCCGACTGATACCCTAGGACAGACCTTTGCTAGCTGGGATTCCCCAGAGGAGTTTGGGAGGGAAACTCAGGCAGATCCGACTCTCCAGAAGTATAGAGACAGAGCAGATACTGGAGAGGAAGGAGTAGATGGGGAGCGGTATGAATGGGTGGGGGACAGGTTATATAGGATCCCTAAACCGTCCCAGAAAAGTGTTGCCCATCCGCCGAATCGACAGCTGGTGGTGCCCGCAAAATACCGGCAGGAGATTCTGCGGATAGGGCATGACGTTCCATTAGCCGGACATCTAGGGTCCCGCCGCAAAGCCTATAGGATCATGCAGAACTTCTTTTGGCCAAATTTTAATCAGGCTGTGCGGATACATTGTAGTACGTGTGACACTTGTCAACGGGTAGGAAAGCGGGGGGACCACCCAAGAGCTAGGCTTATGTCTATGCCTATCATTGGGGAGCCCTTTGCCCGCATAGCCGTTGACATTGTGGGTCCACTGGCCAGGGCTAGTCCATCCGGTAAGAAGTATATTCTCACCGTGGTGGACTATGCCACTCGCTATCCAGAGGCAGCAGCGCTGTCTAATATAGAGGCAGAGACAGTTGCTGATGCCCTGGTTAGGATTTTTACTAGGGTCGGGTTCCCTAAGGAGATTCTCTCTGACCAGGGAACCCAATTTACCGCTGTGCTCACCCAGCAACTGTGGAGGGTGTGCGGCATTAAACCGATACTTGGTTCCCCGTACCATCCACAGACTAACGGCCTCTGCGAGCGATTTAATGGCACCCTCAAACAGATGTTGAGGACCTTTTCTGACACTTGCAGAGACTGGGAGCGATTCCTGCCTCATCTGTTGTTTTCTTACAGAGAGGTGCCCCAGGAATCTACTGGGTTCTCCCCCTTTGAGTTGCTCTATGGGAGGAGGGTCCGCGGACCCCTAGATCTCATTAGAGGCCACTGGGAGGGGGAGACAGAGCAGGAAGGGACCCCCATAGTGCCGTATGTCCTGGAACTCCGGGACCGCATGGAGAAACTGTCCCTGATGGTAAGAGAGAATCTCCAGGTGGCCCAGGGGAGACAGAAGAGATGGTACGATCGGGGTGCCCGGCAGCGAGTCTTCCAGGTTGGGCAGAAAGTGCTAGTGCTCAAACCTGTGAAGGCGAACAAGATGCAAGCATCTTGGCAGGGCCCGTATAAGGTGGTAGCTCAGGTGTGTGATACTACCTACCTTATAGCCAGCTGTTCAGATGACAGGATCCAGCGATCCTTTCATGTGAACATGCTAAAGGAGTATCAGGAGAGACCGGAGGATGTCGCTGCAGTATGTGCCCCTGCTGCAGACGATACAGAGAGTTTACCCTTACCCGATTTGTTAGAGAGGGACTTCCAGACTGACCTTACTAGTCTTGTACAGCTAGGGGATAGATTAAGCCCCACAGAGAAGGGACAGGCAAGACAGCTTCTGTGGGAGAAGCAGGCGACGTTCTCCCAAGAGCCTGGCTACACTACCCTAGCTGTACATAAGGTAGAGACCCCTGGACAGAACCCTCTACGACAGCCCCCGTACCGTATCCCTGAAGCAGTCCGAGAAGGAATGCGGAAGGAGATACAGGAGATGACCCAGCTTGGGGTCATCGAACACTCCGATAGCCCTTGGGCTTCGCCTGTAGTCCTGGTGCCTAAGAAAGATGGGACCACCCGGTTCTGTGTAGACTACAGGCGGCTCAACAAGCGGACCACCACTGACGCCTACCCGATGCCCCGGGTAGACGAATTATTAGATCGTATTGCCAGGGGACGCTATCTGACCACCATAGACCTGTGTAAAGGTTATTGGCAGATCCCCCTGGCCGAGGATGCTATCCCCAAGTCGGCCTTCGTCACCCCATTTGGCTTGTACCAATTTAAGGTCATGCCATTTGGGATGAAGAATGCCCCGGCTACCTTTCAGCGTATGGTGGATAGACTTCTCGATGGATTCCAGGAATTTGCTTGTGCATACCTGGATGACATTGCGATCTACAGTGGGTCCTGGGAGGAACACCTAGTACATGTAGGGGTAGTTTTGGACAAAATTCGGGCTGCTGGCCTGACATTGAAGCCAGAGAAGTGCCATCTAGGCATGGCTGAAGTGCAATACTTGGGTCACAGAGTGGGGTGTGGGAGCCAGAGACCGGAGCCGGCTAAGATAGAGGCAGTAGCTAACTGGCCCACACCTATCACTAAGACCCAGGTGTTAGCCTTCCTAGGGACAGCCGGGTATTACAGACGCTTTGTCCCAGACTACAGCACTATTGCTAAGCCCCTGACTGACCTGACCAAGAAAAATCTCCCTAAGCAGGTCCTGTGGTCTCCGGCTTGTGAAGCTGCGTTTCAAGCACTCAAACAGGCTCTTGTAAATGCCCCTGTCCTGGCTGCCCCAGACCCTAACAAACGTTTTCTCATCCATACGGATGCTTCCATGTATGGACTGGGGGCTGTGCTGAGCCAGGTCGGGGAAGATGGAGGAGAGCACCCTGTCGCATATCTCAGTAGAAAGCTGTTACCCCGAGAAGTGAGTTATGCGGCAGTGGAGAAGGAATGCTTGGCCCTGGTCTGGGCATTGAAAAAGTTAAGCCCTTATTTGTATGGACAGGAATTTTCCCTTGTGACGGACCACAATCCCCTTGTCTGGCTTAACCGGGTCTCAGGAGACAATGGGAGACTGCTGCGGTGGAGTTTAGCTTTACAACCGTATAACTTCACCATCAGCTACCGACCCGGTAAGCAGAATGGGAATGCAGATGGATTGTCCCGGCAAACCGACGTTCTTGCTACCTCCTAGTCCTGTCATCCCCAAGTTGACCCGCTAAAGGGTCAAGCCGGGTCTGCCGGAGTGTCCCACAAGGGGGGAGCCGTGTGACAGATCCATCTGTATAGACCTATATTGCTGGTTCGTCTGTTTGCCTTCATTTCGCTGGATTTCCTGTCCGTATGCCCCTGTTCGTGTGTTTCCCCACATACCCATTGGAACTACTGAACGGACGGCCACCCAGGAGAGGAGTGTGCTGCTAGTTAACCCAAATGGCCTCCTTGTTCACAAAGGACTTGAACCAACTTGACCTCCTGGTCTAATTCGTGCCATTGTGGGATGCTAAATGTCTGTGTATTGAAAAGGGTTGTGCCATTGTGTGTTTAAATGGTGATGTCTGTTCTGTTGTCCCCACATGTGTATTGGCGATCTCCCTCTGTCTTGGGAGATAATTGGATTAGTCCTCGGGTGTCGCCAGGGCAGAGAGGAGGAAACCATAATGCATTGTGGGGATGTATTGTCTCTGTCGTGCTGCATGTCGGTCCTGTGTCCCAGTCTCCATTCTGGGCCCCTAGGGGAGTGTCCACCAGATGGGGACCTGCATAAAAATGGGCGGGTAGCCCTCAATAAAACATTCCCTGTTTGACTTTCAAGACGGAGCTTGGTCTCGTTTATGGAGGGATTTATTATTGGGACAGCGCTTTCCTATATTGCTAGCTGTGGAAGGAGTTCGACTGAATTGCTGATCGGGAGTTGCCACGTTCTTATGCTCCATTCGGGGGTTTGATGATCGGCTGGATTAAAAACTGCATTCCTGGAGAAAGGGGCTTATTCACTAACCAGCGGCGTCATCTACCTGGCGGTGAGTGTCGTAACACTGTGCAATGAGGAGGAGTAGTACTGTGCACTGAGGTTTAGAGGAGCAGTACTGTGCACTGAGGAGGATAGGAGTAGTACTGTGCACTGAGGAGGATAGGAGTAGTACTGTGCACTGAGGTGTAGAGGAGTATTACTGTGCACTGAGGTGTAGAGGAGTAGTACTGTGCACTGAGGAGGAGAGGAGTAGTTCTGTGCACTGAGGTGTAGAGGAGTAGTACTGTGCACTGAGGAGGAGAGGAGTAGTACTGTGCAGTGAGGTGTAGAGGAGTAGTACTGTGCACTGAGGAGGATAGGAGTAGTACTGTGCACTGAGAAGGATAGGAGTAGTACTGTGCACTGAGGAGGAGAGGAGTAGTTCTGTGCACTGAGGTGTAGAGGAGTAGTACTATGCACTGAGGTGTAGAGGAGTAGTACTATGCACTGAGGTGTAGAGGAGTAGTACTGTGCACTGAGGAAGATAGGAGTAGTACTGTGCACCGAGGTGTAGAGGAGTAGTACTGTGCACTGAGGTGTAGAGAAGTAGTACTGTGTACTGAGATGTAGAGGAGTAGTACTGTGCACTGAGGTGTAGAGGAGTAGTACTGTGCTCTGAGGTGTGGAGGAGTAGTACTGTGCACTGGGGTGTAGAGGAGTAGTACTGTGTAATGAGGTGTAGAGGAGTTGTACTGTGTACTGGGGTGTAGAGGAGTAGTACTGTGTACCGGGGTGTAGAGGAGTAGTACTGTGCACCGAAGTGTAGAGGAGTAATACTGTGTACTGAGGTGTAAAGGAGTAGTACTGTGTACTGGGGTGTAGAGGAGTAGTACTGTGCACCGAGGTAAAGAGGAGTAGTACTGTGCACTGAGGTGTAGAGGAGTAGTACTGTGCACTGAGGTGTAGAGGAGTAATACTGTGCACTGAGGTGTAGAGGAGTAGTACTGTGTACTGAGGTGTAGAGGAGTAGTACTGTGTCCTGAGGTGTAGAGGAGTAATACTGTGCACTGAGGTGTAGAGGAGTAGTACTGTGCACCGCGGTGTAGAGGAGTAGTACTGTGCACCGAAGTGTAGAGGAGTAGTACTGTGCACTGAGGTGTAGAGGAGTAGTACTGTGTACTGAGGTGTAGAGTAGTAGTACTGTGCACTAAGGTGTAGAGGAGTAGTACTGTGTACTGGGGTGTAGAGGAGTAGTACTGTGTACTGGGGTGTAGAGGAGTAGTACTGTGTACTGGGGTGTAGAGGAGTAGTACTGTGTACTGGGGTGTAGAGGAGTAGTACTGTGCACAGAGGTGTAGAGGAGTAGTACTGTGCACTGAGGAGGAGAGAAGTAGTACTGTGCACTGAGGAGGAGAGGAGTAGTACTGTGCACAGAGGTGTAGAGAAGTAGTACTGTGTACTGAGTTGTAGAGGAGTAGTACTGTGCACTGAGGAGGAGAGAAGTAGTACTATGCACTGAGGTGTAGAGGAGTAGAACTGTGTACTGAGGTGTAGAGGAGTAGTACTGTGCACTGAGGTGTAGAGGAGTAGTACTGTGCACTGAGGAGGATAGGAGTAGTACTGTGCACTGAGGAGGATAGGAGTAGTACTGTGCACTGAGGAGTAGAGGGGTAGTACTGTGCACTGAGGTGTAGAGGAGTAGTACTGTGCACTGAGGAGGAGAGGAGTAGTTCTGTGCACTGAGGTGTAGAGGAGTAGTACTGTGCACTGAGGAGGAGAGGAGTAGTACTGTGCACTGAGGTGTAGAGGAGTAGTACTGTGCACCGAGGTGTAGAGGAGTAGTACTGTGCACTGAGGTGTAGAGAGGTAGTACTGTGTGCTGAGATGTAGAGGAGTAGTACTGTGCACCGAGGTATAGAGGAGTAGTACTGTGCACTGAGGTGTGGAGGAGTAGTACTGTGCACCGAAGTGTAGAGGAGTAGTACTGTGCACTGAGGTGTAGAGGAGTAGTACTGTGCACCGAAGTGTAGAGGAGTAGTACTGTGCACCGAAGTGTAGAGGAGTAGTACTGTGCACTGAGGTGTAGAGGAGTAGTACTGTGTACTGAGGTGTGGAGGAGTAGTACTGTGTACTGGGGTGTAGAGGAGTAGTACTGTGTACTGGGGTGTAGAGGAGTAGTACTGTGCACTGAGGTGTAGAGGAGTAGTACTGTGCACCGAAGTGTAGAGGAGTAGTACTGTGCACTGAGGTGTAGAGGAGTAGTACTGTGTACTGAGGTATAGAGGAGTAGTACTGTGTACTGGGGTGTAGAGGAGTAGTACTGTGTACTGGGGTGTAGAGGAGTAGTACTGTGCACCGAAGTGTAGAGGAGTAGTACTGTGCACTGAGGTGTAGAGGAGTAGTACTGTGCACTGAGGTGTAGAGGAGTAGTACTGTGCACTGAGGAGGATAGGAGTAGTACTGTGCACTGAGGTGTAGAGGAGTAGTACTGTGCACTGAGGTGTAGAGGAGTAGTACTGTGTACTGAGGTATAGAGGAGTAGTACTGTGTACTGGGGTGTAGAGGAGTAGTACTGTGTACTGGGGTGTAGAGGAGTAGTACTGTGCACCGAAGTGTAGAGGAGTAGTACTGTGCACTGAGGTGTAGAGGAGTAGTACTGTGCACTGAGGTGTAGAGGAGTAGTACTGTGTACTGAGGTGTAGAGGAGTAGTACTGTGTACTGAGGTGTAGAGGAGTAGTACTGTGCACTGAGGTGTAGAGGAGTAGTACTGTGCACCGAGGTGTAGAGGAGTAGTACTGTGCACTGAGGTGTAGAGAAGTAGTACTGTGTACTGAGATGTAGAGGAGTAGTACTGTGCACTGAGGTGTAGAGGAGTAGTACTGTGCACCGAGGTGTAGAGGAGTAGTACTGTACACTGAGATGTAGAGGAGTAGTACTGTGTACTGAGGTGTAGAGGAGTAGTACTGTGCACCGAGGTGTAGAGGAGTAGTACTGTGCACCGAGGTGTAGAGGAGTAGTACTGTGCTCTGAGGTGTGGAGGAGTAGTACTGTGCACTGAGGAGGATAGGAGTAGTACTGTGCACCGAGGTGTAGAGGAGTAGTACTGTGCTCTGAGGTGTGGAGGAGTAGTACTGTGCACTGAGGTGTAGAGGAGTAGTACTGTGCACTGAGGTGTAGAGGAGTAGTACTGTGCAACGAGGTGTAGAGGAGTAGTACTGTGCACCGAGGTGTAGAGGAGTAGTACTGTGCACCGAGGTGTAGAGGAGTATTACTGTGTACTGGGGTGTAGAGTGGTAGTACTGTGTACTGGGGTGTAGAGGAGTAGTTCTGTGCACTGAGGAGGGTAGGAGTAGTACTGTGCTCTGAGGTGTAGAGGAGTAGTACTGTGCACTGAGGATGAGAGGAGTAGTACTGTGCACTGAGGAGGATAGGAGTAGTACTATGCACTGAGGAGGATAGGAGTAGTACTGTGCACTGAGGAGGAGAGGAGTAGTTCTGTGCACTGAGGAGGATAGGTGTAGTACTGTGCACTGAGGAGGATAGGAGTAGTACTGTGCACTGAGGAGGATAGGAGTAGTACTGTGCACTGAGGAGGATAGGAGTAGTACTGTGCTCTGAGGTGTAGAGGAGTAGTACTGTGCACTGAGGATGAGAGGAGTAGTACTGTGCACTGAGGAGGATAGGAGTAGTACTGTGCACTGAGGAGGAGAGGAGTAGTACTGTGCACTGAGGTGTAGAGGAGTAGTACTGTGCACTGAGGAGGAGAGGAGTAGTACTGTGCACTGAGGTGTAGAGGAGTAGTACTGTGCACTGAGGAGGAGAGGAGTAGTACTGTGCACTGAGGAGGATAGGAGTAGTTCTGTGCACTGAGGAGGAGAGGAGTAGTACTGTGCACTGAGGAGGATAGGAGTAGTACTGTGCACTGAGGAGGATAGGAGTAGTACTGTGCACTGAGGAGGAGAGGAGTAGTTCTGTGCACTGAGGAGGATAGGAGTAGTACTGTGCACTGAGGAGGATAGGAGTAGTACTGTGCACTGAGGAGGATAGGAGTAGTACTGTGCACTGAGGAGGAGAGGAGTAGTTCTGTGCACTGAGGAGGATAGGAGTAGTACTGTGCACTGAGGAGGATAGGAGTAGTACTGTGCACTGAGGAGGATAGGAGTAGTACTGTGCACTGAGGAGGAGAGGAGTAGTTCTGTGCACTGAGGAGGATAGGAGTAGTACTGTGCACTGAGGAGGAGAGGAGTAGTACTGTGTGCTGATGCAGCTGGATACATTTGAGATGGTGTCAGCTTCGCCCCCCTTTGCTCCCCTTTGAGCTCATCCGCTATGTCGCTGCGTTCCCTCCTCGCCGCTCGCTCCGGTCGCTCCGCTCGCACTTTTAAATGTCAGCTTCTTGTTCGTGGAGATTTCTTCTTCGTATCATTTTCTCCTTAAATGCCTCTTTCCTCCGATCCTGAACTCGATGCTTTGCATTTAGAGTGACTAATAGGCTGATAGGTAATGTCTCCGCGGATGTGCTCCCTCGCGCCTCATACCTGGTTCCCTGCAGGGGGAGGGGGAGGCGCTGCTCATAGCGTCTCTCCGGGATGAAATGTCACCGAGTCGGCATGTAACAAATAGGACTCCCCTCATCCCACAGATCACTGCCCCTCACCCACCACATCCTCACTGGGTTGGGCAAGAAAAAAACTGGAAAAAATGCAAAAGAAAAAACAGAAACATAAAACCACAAGAACTACAACTACAAGCATGCCCAACAATACATACCCCGGGGCAAAACTCCTCATCCTGTAGGCGGCGTAATACGGTATTTCACCGGCCTCCAGACCTGCCCCCGATTCACCCTAGAAAAGACGGAAGATAATGTGACCGTAGAGACGTTAAGTCGTGTCCTGTAATCACAGGTTCTCCAGAGCTGTAATCAGTCTATTCAGAGGGTGGAAAATAGTCCCTGTGCTCAGGGCCGTCTGTAATATGGATTGGACCCTGGGCAAGAATTTACTTGGGCCCCTGGATCCCCCTTTCCCACACCCCAGCATCAGCCTCCACCACGACACACACAAAATAACCCACACACCTGGTAGAGCAGCAAACTGATAATGATGATGAGTGGCCCCTGGAGGCTCCTTGGCAGGAGTGAAAGGCAGTGTTCACAGTAAGAAGCTTGCGGAGACGCACTACAGACACCGGAACTGCCACGTTCAGCTGTTGTGCTTCTGGTGACTGTAGTGCCCTTAATATAGAGACAAAAAAACAATCAGCACAAAAGTATCAAATAAAATGGCTGCATCGTTATTCAAAAAATTTAAATACATAGTAATTTGCTGATTACTTTTTTTTTTTTTACAATGTGCAGATAGTAGTGTTGGTCGAGCACCAAAGTGCTTGGGGGCTCGGGCCGAACACATCGGGATCAATATGTCCGTTCCGTAGCCCCGCAAACAAAATAGACCATGTCCTATTCTTGTTCAAAGATTTTGGGCGTCACTGCGTCACGGTGTGGGTGCTCGGTCAGCGGGCGTCATCCCAGGTAGACCAGTAAGTTGCTAAGTGATTCTTTTGACTGACCAATAAAAGAATCACTTAGCAACTGATTGGAGGGGCGGTTTTCTCTTCGATGTCCTATTCTTGTCCGTTTTAGGCATTGTTACAATGGATCCGCAAAAAAAAAGGATGGCGTATGGATGTCATCCGTTTTTTTTTTTTTGCAGATCCACAATTTGCGGACCACAAAACACATATGGTCGTGTGCATGTAGCCTAATAAGCATGTTGATATGATGGAGGAGGAGGAAAGCGAGATTGAACCGTATGTCCTTGTTTGTGGTGGAAGGGGTGCAGGGAGTACAGTGCATTCAGTACATTATAAACAACACATGTAAAGTGCTTCATGTTCGGCCGCTTTCCTCTGGTGAAGTAGTGTAGTCAGGGGCAATCCAGGCCTTGTTCATTTTTATAAGAGTCAACCTGTCAGCATTTTCAGTGGACAAGCGGATGCGCTTATCAGTTATAATACCATCAGCAGCACTAAATACCCGCTCTGACAAAACGCTGGCGGCAGGGCAGGCAGCACCTCCAAGGCGTAGAGGGCCAGTTCGTGCCACGTGTCCAGCTTGGACACCCAGTAGTTGTAAGGGACAGAGAGATCACTGAGGACGCTGACACTGTCTGCTATGTACCGATGTAGTAGAGTTAACACTCACGCTTTCTGAGATTTCTGAGATGTGTTATCTAAACTAAGCAAACACCTTCAATGGCTTTTGTTTCAAGATAACACGATGATTTAAGAAATTTGAGTTAAGAGTTTGAGTGCTGACCCTGCTACATCTGTACTCCACCATCTTCCAGAACTTTTCTCTCCTTGTGGCACCAGGGTGAGGGTGCTGGCGGGGTGTCATGAAACTGTCCCAGTGTCATGGACGGTGTACAGGAAATAAGGCAAAGCAACATGTATAAACAACTCGCTGGATCCAAAAACTAAGGAACCAAGGGAGACCCCTGCAGAAGACCTGGCACTTTCCCTGGCTGCTCAGCCTATGCAAAGATCCAAATGGTGGAGGTTTGCATATCCACGAACCTTGACTATAAAGCCCTGAGCACCCTACAATAGTGAGGGGACACGACCACCGGCTCCCTACACAAGATACGGAGGGAGTCAGGGTCACCTGGGATCCAGCAAACAGATATTAACAGATAAAGGTACACTTAGCTTTGAAGCAAACAGGAGGACAGATCAGCGTGCACACACACTCCAGGAAGTAATATAAGCCGCTCAGAAAAGCCTTCTGGGGAAGAATTTAAAGGGAAGCAATTAGTCCAACACATGACAGCTGAGAGAGGCTGACGAGAGGAGGAGCTGAATACCACAACACAGAAATTCAAGGAGGAGGTTCTGAAAGGCCTCTGTCAGAGCTTCTCAGCTGTCTGGTTGTGACAGTACCCCTCCCTCTACGAGTGGACTCCGGACACTCAGAACCCACCTTCTCAGGATGGGACCTATGGAAAGCCCTGATGAGACGAGAGGCCTTAATGTCCGTCACTGGGACCCACATCCTCTCCTCAGGACCATACCCCTCCCACTGAACAAGGTACTGAAGAGAACCGCGGACAAGACGAGAATCCACAATCCTAGATACCTGAAATTCAAGATTCCCATCAACCATAATCGGAGGAGGAGGCAAAGGCGAGGGTACAATGGGTTGAACATAAGGTTTCAATAAGGACTTATGAAAAACATTATGGATCTTCCAAGTCTGAGGAAGATCAAGACGGTAGGCAACAGGATTGATGACAGACAGGATTTTGTAAGGCCCAATAAACCTAGGACCCAACTTCCAGGAGGGAACCTTCAATTTGATATTCTTGGTAGACAACCACACCAGATCACCAACATTCAGGTCCGGACCAAGCACACGTCTCTTATCAGCCACACGCTTATATCTCTCACTCATGCTCTTTAGATTATCTTGAATCTTTTGCCAAATAGATGACAAAGAGGAGGAGAATCTGTCCTCATCAGGTAAACCAGAAGACCCCTCTCCCGAGAAAGTCCCAAACTGTGGATGAAACCCATATGCACCAAAAAATGGTGACTTATCAGAGGACTCCTGACGACGGTTATTTAAAGCAAACTCAGCAAGGGACAAAAAAGAACACCAATCCTCTTGATTCTCCGCCACAAAACAACGCAGATATGTCTCCAGATTCTGATTGACGCGCTCTGTCTGACCATTCGACTGCGGGTGGAAAGCAGAAGAGAATGACAACCGAACCCCCAAGCGAGAACAGAAAGCCTTCCAGAATCTGGAAACAAACTGCGTGCCCCTATCAGAGACTATGTCTGAAGGAATACCGTGCAGTTTGACAATGTGATCAACAAATGCCTGCGCCAGCGTCTTAGCATTGGGCAAACCAGGAAAAGGGATGAAATGCACCATTTTGCTAAAACGGTCCACCACCACCAGAATCACAGTCTTCCCCGAGGAACGAGGCAGGTCCGTGATAAAGTCCATGGACAGATGTGTCCAAGGACGGGAAGGAATGGGTAAGGGAAGGAGAGGACCTGATGGCCGTGAATGAGGGACTTTGGCACGAGCGCAAGTCTCGCAGGCTGCCACAAAACCCTCAACCGACTTACGAAGCGCAGGCCACCAGAATCTCCGAGCGATGAGATCCAGTGTGGCTCTTACCCCCGGGTGCCCAGCAAGGACCGTATCGTGGTGTTCTTTAAAATCTTGTGTCTTAAAGCGAGAGGCACAAACAACCTCCCAGGAGGACAAAGATCAGGAGCCTCTGACTGGGCTGCCTGCACCTCTGCCTCCAATTCAGGAAAAAGAGCAGAGACCACCACACCTTCAGCCAAAATGGGACCGGGTCTTCAAAATTCCCGCCTCCCGGAAAACAACGTGACAGGGCATCTGCCTTCACATTCTTAACCCCAGGGCGGAACGTGACAACAAAATTAAACCTAGAAAAGAACAACGACCATCTGGCCTGTCTCGGGTTCAGACGCTTGGCTGACTCCAAGTAGGCCAGATTTTTATGGTCAGTAAATACGGTAATAGGGTGTCTGGCTCCCTCTAGCCAATGGCGCCATTCCTCAAAAGCCAACTTGATGGCCAACAATTCCCTATCTCCCACATCGTAATTTCTCTCTGCGGAGGAGAGTTTCTTCGAGAAAAAGGCACACGGTCGCCAATTGGCAGGAGAGGAACCCTGAGACAAGACCGCCCCCACACCCACCTCAGAAGCATCAACCTCAACTATGAAGGGTAAAGAAACATCAGGTTGCACCAAGATGGGAGCGGAAGCAAAACTCTCCTTGATATCAGAAAAAGCCTTACGCGCCTCTACTGACCAAGAAGAAAAATCTACCCCCTTTCTGGTCATATCAGTGAGTGGTTTAACAATAGAGGAATAATTCAAAATGAACTTCCTGTAATAATTGGCAAAGCCCAAAAAACGCATCAGCGCCTTTTGATTCTCAGGAAGCTCCCACTCAAGCACAGCGCGGACCTTCTCGGGGTCCATGCGAAAACCAGAAGCGGAGAGAAGAAACCCCAGAAATTGAATTTCTGGAACCGCAAACACACATTTTTCCAGTTTCGCATATAATTTATTCTCCCGCAGGATGAGCAAGACCTGACGTAAATGTTCCTTATGAGTTTTGAAATCGGGAGAAAAAATCAAAATGTCATCCAAATACACCAATACAAATTTTCCCATCAAATGATAAAAAATGCTGTTCACGAAATGCTGGAAAACGGCTGGGGCATTCATCAAACCAAAAGGCATAACCAAATTCTCAAAATGGCCCTCAGGGGTATTGAAGGCCGTCTTCCATTCGTCCCCTTCTCTGACCCTGACCAGGTTGTATGCCCCTCTTAAATCTAATTTGGAAAAGACTTTAGCCCCAACAACCTGGTTAAACAGGTCCGGGATCAGAGGAAGCGGATAAGGGTCACGAATAGTGATACTGTTCAGCTCCCTGAAATCCAGACAAGGTCTTAAAGAACCATCTTTTTTCTTAACAAAGAAAAAACCAGCGGCAACAGGTGACTTCGAGGGTCGTATGTGTCCCTTTCTCAGACTCTCAGAGATATAAGCACGCATAGCGATCCTCTCAGGTTGGGAAAGATTGTATAAACGAGATTTAGGCAGCTTGGCGTCTGGGATGAGATTAATAGGGCAATCGTACTCCCTGTGCGGGGGCAAATCCTGAACTCCACTCTCAGAGAAGACATCCGAAAATTCAGAGAGAAAAGATGGTATAGTCTTAGTAGCAACCTCAGAAACAGATGTCGTGAGGCAATTCTCTCTGCAAAAGTCACTCCAACCATTTATTTGCCTCGCTTGCCAATCAATGGTGGGGTTATGTTTAGTGAGCCAGGGCAGCCCCAACACTAGAGGAGTAGGCAAACCGCTAAGGACGAAACATGACACATCCTCAACATGAGCATCACTCACAATCAAACGGATATTGTGAACTATGCCCTTTAATGACTTCTGAGAAAGTGGAGCGGAATCGATAGCAAACACAGGAATATCCTTTCTCAAAGCGCACACCTGGAAACCATGAGTTATCGCAAATTGATTATCAATGAGATTGACCGCTGCTCCACTATCCACAAAAATCTCACAAAAAATGTTCTTGCTCTCTAGCGCCACCCTAGCCGGCAGGACAAAACGGGAACTACAAGCAAACGGAAAACCTTCAATCTCCGCCTCAACCCTGCCAATAGTAACAGACGGAACATTTTTCAAAGATTTTTTCCTCTTTGTTTCTTTATTATACCCAGAGAACTGCCTGAATCTCCTAGAGGGACAAATATTTGCCAAATGATTAATACCTCCACAACAAAAGCAAACCCTCCCATGCGAGCTGAATCTTCTATTGTCAGAGGCAATCAACCCCAGCTGCATGGGCTCCTGCTCAGAAGGGGCTGACAGCGACTGAGACCCCTGCGCAGAGAATGGGACCGCTGCACTGTCCTGGGACTGAGTATGACAGGAAGGGGACATCTCTCCTCTCTCTCTAAGACGCCTATCAATACGAACGGCCTGAGACATAGCAGAGTCCAAAGAAATAGGCCTCTCATGAAAGGCGAATGCATCTTTCAATCCCTCTGAAAGACCAAGGCAAAATTGACTTCGGAGTGCAGCATCATTCCAACCAGTATCAGCTGCCCATCTCCGAAATTCTGAGCAGTATATTTCTGCGGATTGTTTACCCTGGCATAACAGACGTAGTTTAGACTCAGCCAGAGCAATACGATCCGGATCATCATATATCTGACCCAGGGCTAAAAAGAATTCATCCACTGAACGGAGAGGCCGTGCCCCCTCCGGCAGCGAAAAGGCCCAGGACTGAGCGTTACCCCTGAGCAGCGATATAATGATCCCCACCCTCCATTCCTCATCACCAGAAGAATGGGGAAGAAGGCGAAAATGGAGTTTGCAAGCCTCTCTAAAACGCACAAAATTCTCACCACCCCCAGAGAACGTATCCGGGAGCGAGATCTTAGGCTCAGAGCAAACTCCATGAACGCCAGCTGAACCGGTCACTTGAAGCTGAGAAAAAGTCCTGGGGAGATCAGCTACCTCCAATGAAAGACCCTGGAAGCGTTCAGCCAAAAGTGAAACCGGATCCATGCTTAAGACGGTTATGGCGGCTTATAATGTCACGGACGGTGTACAGGAAACAAGGCAAAGCAACATGTATAAACGACTCGCTGGATCCAAAAACGAAGGAACCAAGGGAGACCCCTGCAGAAGACCTGGCACTTTCCCTGGCTGCTCAGCCTATGCAAAGATCCGAATGGTAGAGGTTTGCATATCCACGAACCTTGACTATAAAGCCCTGAGCACCCTACAATAGTGAGGGGACACGACCACCGGCTCCCTACACAAGATACGGAGGGAGTCAGGGTCACCTGGGATCCAGCAAACAGATATTAACAGATAAAGGTACACTTAGCTTTGAAGCAAACAGGAGGACAGATCAGCGTGCACACACACTCCAGGAAGTAATATAAGCCGCTCAGAAAAGCCTTCTGGGGAAGAATTTAAAGGGAAGCAATTAACACATGACAGCTGAGAGAGGCTGACGAGAGGAGGAGCTGAATACCACAACACAGAAATTCAAGGAGGAGGTTCTGAAAGGCCTCTGTCAGAGCTTCTCAGCTGTCTGGTTGTGACACC